>NC_133618.1:18300701-18600701 GCF_048593235.1 Sminthopsis crassicaudata | reverse complement strand
CTCCTATGTGATAGTGTTTTCTTTCTCTCTTTCATTTACATCACTTACCATTTTTAGTATATAGTATCTCTCTACTTATAATGTAAACTCCATGAAGTCTGAAGTGTTTTTCTATTTTATTTGTATCCTTAATGTTGAGGACAATATCTAATTCATAGTAAAGATCTAAATTAGGTTTTTAATCAGTTTTGTAAAATTCCTTAAAATAAATTTGAGAATTGCATTTAAATTTAATTAATTTCCTTTGTAATCATCTGTATTATATTTTATAAATTTTGAAAACACTAATCTAAGAAAGGGTCTATAATCTTCCCCAGACTGTCAAAAGAGTTCATGACCAAAGGAAAAAAAAAGTTAGGAACACCTGACTTAATAAATGATCATTAATTGATTGGAAATTAATCTCGTCTGACCTCATTTTACATGTGAGCAAAGTAAGGTCCAGATATGTTAAGTGACCTTTTGAAGGTCCAACAGGCAATAACTGAAAAAGATGGAATTTGACCCGTGATCCAAATTTATTCTAAATTTTGGCCTCTTTCCAAAATGTCATGATGAAATTAGTGTGTATAAAGGGCTAAAACTATGGAGTTAATGCACTGGGGTAAGACAATCAAGCACTTGAGGCTAATTACCAATTGGACAATACTCTATAAGAATATGCTTGGAAAATGGCCCTTCTCACTATTGCGTTGGCCCAATTGTTTGGTGTCTACAGAGAATTGTGGGAGGGACTAGAGGTTCAGTGAGACTAGCTGGGGTCATTTTGGTGAGAGAGATGAAGAGGTGAGATCACAGAGATCCTACGAGTGCACTCTCTTCGCTTCTACTGCTAAAGACCAAGAATAAAGACTTTTGCTTATCCTGACTCCAGCTGATTCTAAGATATCCAGGGTGCTATCACAATCACCACAAGTGTACCCTTTAATATTTTGAATAAAAGGATGTAAATGCTTGATTCTATGGGGTTATAATATTTATTATTGGGCAGAACTTTTGGGGAACTTAGTGAAGAGTACCTTTGTTTAGAAGAGTACATAATAAAAGCTGATATTTGCTTAGCATTTTGTTTTCCAAACCCTTTACATCTATTTGAGTCTCACAATCACACTCTGAGATAAGATGTGCAGATATTAGTGTCCTGTCCCCATTTTAGATAGTAAGAAAGTCAAAGACTTAAAGACACTTGCTCATGATCCCAAGCTAGTAATTGTGATGGGTAGGAATTAAATTTGATCTTCCCAACTCTAGGTCTTGCTGTGTCTAATATAAGAATCTATTTCTCTTTAAACTGGCATATTTAACAAGAAAAGTTATGAAATGGAAAATTCTTAATGTAGAAACATTTTAGACAAATTCTATTGTGTAGACCAGAGCTGAATATTTAGAAGAACTCCTTTTCCCCCCTTTTATTGATGGAACAGATTCCTTTGCATTTTCTGCAGGTGGAGAGTATAGACATGAGGCAAAGTGGTTTGAGACAGCTCATTAGTGAGCTTCATCTCTCTACTGCCAACAATATTTTGACTTCTCCTTCTTCTGACTCACCTCATCATTGTGACAGACAACTCCAATGGTGCTGAATAATTTCTGGGCTCAGAAAATCACTAGCTCAGCTTTTTGTCAGTCTTTAAAATTGATACATCCATGGACAGTAGCTTGGATGATGGAACAGTACATAGGAAGAAACAGTGATTTAATTAGGGGTGTGTAAGGTCGTGCTGGACTCACACAAAATTAGGGAAGTACAAGTATGGGTTCATACCTCGTGGAGGGAATCATAAGACAGATATCACAAACTCAAGTGCCAACAGTTCAGTTAATGTCAGGAAAGCCATATGATTCTTAGCACCCTCTATATTCTTGTCTCCATCCCTGAAGGCAGAAATGGCATTCACCAGAAAGATAATTAGATTCTCTGGGGATGATTTATGAGAAAACATGGACAGGTCTGGTACGAGATAAGAAGGTATGGATGAGTTTCGATCTATACTTGTGGGGAGACATGTTCACAATGCTTAGATCCTGGAACTTTGCTAGTATCAAAATAATATTATCATTAAAAAATAATATCATAATTTAAAAAATAATATTATCATTAAAAATAATTTTAGCATAGAAAATTACCTTATCTATTCATTCAGCAAGAAATGATTAGTTTGAGGAATTTCTGGAGTGAAATTTCTCTCCACTAATGAACAATTGTAATTTATCTCTTCTTCAATCACAATGATTTGTCATAATTTGATGTGTCAGACACAAGATTGGAACTCAGTTCTTCCTGATTCCAAGTGCACACCATCATCTTACCTCTCACAGTGATATCACTATTTGTAGAATATGCAACATGGGGTAATGAAGAGACAGCCAGAATCAGACATATGCTGGAGGTGAGACCCAATGTAATTACCCTTTTGGTGCCCCAAGTAAAACTTTCTAAAGCAATAAGTTGCAAAGTAGGGGTTGATTTATATGGGTAGAAGCAGTTCCTTCAGCAGGATTTTCTATGATAATGCTATCACAGTAATTTTAAAAATTGACACCTATGTGATATTTTAAAGTTTTCAAAACATTTTACGTATGTTGTTTGATCCTCATAATTACCCATTTGGGGTAGGCATTATAGGTATTAACACCCTCCTTTTATAGATGTGAAAATAGATACTTAGAGAAATTGCTAGAGAGTGTTAAAATGGGATTTTTGAACCTGGACATTTCATGACTCAGAATATTGAATCATTTCTATTTTGTACACATTTGATATTAATCTGAACAACTAAGAAATAATGATGCCTTCAGAACATTTAGGTAGTCTGAGATTACACATACAAAATATACACACATTATATAGGTCATGCTTTCATTTGGTTCATATGTTCTTCATACAGTCAATGGGTTTTTAATAACAGTAATTTATTTAATTTGTACCCTACCCTAAAGTTATGACAGGTTAATTCTGATTTCAAGCATGTGTATGTGTGTGCGTGTGTGTGCAACAGTGAAAAAGAAAAAGAAATGAAGCACAGTTTATCTGGAATCCAAGTCATTGCTAAGCACAAGGTGCAAAATTCTGTGCAAGAAGAAATAAAGACAGAATATGGAGCTCTTGGATATAGTTCTGGATCATGTTGGATATTGTCCAAACAATAGGACATATCTTAGTGAGGATAAGAGCATATTTTAGAAGGCTAGAATTTGAATTAGAGTTCAAAGATTGACTAAGTGATGAACAAATGAAGATGGGGAGAGCATGAGGGTCATGGTATAAATCAGGGGTTCTCAAACTACGGCCTGTGGACCAGAAATAGCTTGCTAAGGATGGTTATGCAGCCTGCCAGATTATGGCAAATGGGCTGAGGGGTGGAGACAAGAGTGTGAGTTTTTGTTTTTACTATAGTCCAGCCCTCCAACAGTCTGAGGGACAGTGAACTGGCCCCCTATTTAAAAAGTTCGAGGACCACTGGTATAAATTATTATTTTTTTGTAAAGTGCTCCCATTTTAATGAGGGGGAAACTGAGTCTTAATTAAATTAAATGACTTTTCCAGGACCATAGAAAGTTAATGTGTGTTGTGGAAGTTCAGGGCTCTTTTATTATATTGTAAAAAAAAATTAGAACAGGGACTATTGAACAGAGAGAATAGAATCACTGGATTTCAATTATTTGTGAAATAAGAAAAAAACAGGCAAAGTAGTCAACTAAATCATAACTTTTCTTTGGGAAATCCACTAATTATGCTTTTTATTCAATAATGTAGTTGGGGTTAATTGCAAGGTTCAGAATACCAGAAAGGAAGAAGGAGTTAAGAGCAACATCAAAGAAATAATTGGACAATGGGGACAAAACTATTATAGCCTTTGTGAGTTCCTAGGGTTATTTCTCCTCTTATGGTGTCTTAAATTTATTTTTGCTATTTTATTTTAAATTATATAAATATTTATTATATATTATATGAATAAAAATAAATTGTTATTTTAAAATAAACTTCTATTCATATATTTAATTTTAGATCATCTACATTTCTCAAAATACTCCTTCCTTTTTCAGATTCCCAGAGAGCAATCCCACAAACAAAAAAAGAAGAGAGGAAAAACCCCATTAGGTACATCTTACAAAGCATTGAAAATATGATTTTAAACTCAGTATTGCACACCCCTCAGAGGTTCCCAAATCTGTAAAGAAAACCAAAAAGTATATTCTAATATCTCTCTTCTGAGATAAAATTTGATGAAAATGTTATAATTTTCAGTTTGAATTATTTTGTTTGGTCAATTCTTTCTCTTAACACTCTAAGCTTTAGAGATGGAAAAGGACTTATCAGACATCTAATCATTTTTCCTAATTTTACAGATGAGTGAGTCAGTTTAACATTCAAGTGCATCTTCCCACCAAAGGCCCAGTACCTTTTCTTTTAGAACATGTTATTTTTTTTTACCACTTCTCTTGTCTCTAAACATGAAGCTTTATTTTAGATAATGGAATGAGATGCATAAGTTCATGATGAATGAGTAGTTTAATTCTTTCAGTGAAATTCTGAGCTGATGCCTCCTTCTTGTATAGCCAAGGCTCCAGACCTTTCCAATCTGAAAGGGCTTAACATATAGGACTGGCAGGAACTAATCATAGACAGAAAGGACATGACAAAATCCGGAGCTCTTGCAAACCTAATCAAAATCAAAAGGTCTTTAAAATATACAGGAAGTAGAAAAAAGAAAACTAGTGCTCTCTCTCTCTCTCTCTCTCTCACATATATATATATATATATGTATACATACATGTATGTATACATATATATATATATATATATGGGAAAGTAGGAGAATATAAGTTGAAAAAATATAAGTAAAAACTCAAAGTAGAAAAAAGAAAAAGAGACTGAATCATGAAATTAATTGTTTCAGAGATAAACACAAATGTAATAAGTATGGAGCAAGAAGAAAAATATTAAGTACAAAGAAGACAAATAACAATGTCTAATTAATACCATAGGTGTTTTTTATCAGACCTATGAATGAGATATGATTCTGGATGGATATACTTAATTAAATCATGAAAATGGATAAGAAAGGATGGAGAATCAATTGGAGAAAAAAGCTGAATAAATTGTGCTGTAAAAATAATAAAATATAACTTTTCCATAAAAATGAACAAGCTGGTTTTAGAAGGCCTAGAAAGATTTACATGAAATGATGTTGAGTGAAGCAAGCAAGACCAAGAAAACATTGTACATAGCAACAAGACTGTGGTAATCAACTATGACAGACGTGGTTCTTCTCAGCAACTCAGTGATTCAAGGTAATCTCAATAAACTTTGAATGCAAAATGCCATCTACATCCAGAGAGAGACCTATGGAGACTGAATGTGAATCAGTGCACACTATTTTCACCTTTGTTTTCTTTTTTTTTTCCTTTCTCATCATTTTTTTCCTTTTGTTTCGATTTTCCTCTCCCAACATTATTCATATGGAAATACATAAAAAACTAAAACTAAAACAAAAAAAAAGTTTTTAAAGATAAATTTTAAAAAGTATGGAGAATGATATGATGAAATTCAGGAACCAAAGGGGCAAGAGTGGCACAGTATGGCATTTATGTGAAGATCAATGAAGGGAGAAACAGAAGTATTTGAGAATGGAACATATTACAGAACATCTGAACCTATGTAGTAAATAGAGAAGATTGATTAGGTATTATCTCCCAAAAGGCATAATGTTGTGGTGATAGACATCTTCAATTATACAGAAATCTATTGGACCACTCTTTCTGCCAAAAGCAAGGAGATAACAATTGCTTGATTCATCCAAGTTAATTTAATCCTGCTAAAGAAGGAGAAAACTTGAAAGTAAAACTATTTTGAACCTGGTTCTCACTAAAAGGAAAGAAATGGTTATTGGGTAAAAGTTGAGAACCTCAGAGAGACATTAGCACTACATTTTAGAGTTCATGACAGAGTTTAGGAAAGCTGGGCATACATACTTTGATTATATATATATATATGTGTGTGTGTGTTATATATATACATATATATATATGTATATATATACATATATATATGTATGTATATGTGTGTTATATATGTATATATATTTGGGAAAGAATATGTCACAGATTTCATAGGAAGGATAGCATCCTACATATTAAAATTCTTCGGGCAAAGTTAGCTCAGGAGAAATGAAAAATTCTCAGGAGTGAAATTTTGAAGATATAAAGAGAAAAATTTTGGAGAGGAGAGGGAGAAGGAATTGGTCTGAGGGGAGATACTAAAAAGTCACCCAGGTACAATTCATGAATTTAAGTCACTTGATTCAGATGAATAGATCTCTATTGCCTGGAACATGATAGGTGATTACTAAATACTGATTGAAAGAATTGAATAGCATCCTTGGGGAAGGACTCACTGTCAGTGTTATTCTCCCATTAAACTTTCTAGGGCAGTATCTTGCTTTTGCTGTGCATGTGTGTGTGTGTGTGTGTGTGTGTGTGTGTTTCAGGATTTATCAGAGTGCCTGGCACAAAAGAAGTGATTAATAAACAACAATTTATATTTTAAATGTATAAAATACATATATAAATAAACATTTATGAAATGTTTATTAATCATTTGTTAACTGATTATGTGATTATATGTCAGCACTGTAGGAGGGTCAATATTTCAATCAAAAAGTAAAACAAACCAAAAAACAAATGAAAAAAAGGGAAACAAATAAAATAATTATGGGCCAGTAAGTCTGACTTTAATGCCTAGAAAAATTTTAGAATGAATTATTTCAGAAATAGCTAATCAGTATTTAGAAAAGGAAATTACAATAACAAAAAATTATGTAGTTTTTCCTTGTACATGCCATTATTTAAATCCCTAGATCTTTGCCCCATGCTGGGTATCTAGTATGTGCTTAATAAATACTTGTTAGAAGATTATCAACTGGACCTTGTTGGTTGCTGTCCTCAAGAAATTCACATTATTTTTCATTTTTAATTTATGCTATAAAACTATTTCAATAGCATACTGTAATTTTTAAATGACTGGATATGAAACTTCAAATTTACTACCAAATATACAACAAAATTAGCATGTAAATTTCTTTTTCTTCCCACCCAATGCTTACAATTAGACAAAAATAGGAGTGTGTGTGTGTGTGTGTGTGTGTGTGTGTGTGTGTGTATAAAAACATTACTTTCTACATACTTCTGTTTATCAGTTCTTTCTCTGGATGCATCTTTCTTCATATATATTTTATAGTTGTTTTTTTCTCCATAACAGTACAATAAAAGATATCATTGCACACAAAACTGCAGATCTTATGCACACAACTTGCCATTTCTTTTAAATATACAGTAAAATTATCATGTAAATATCCTTTTTTTTCTTTTTGTGCTACCCCTTTTATTTATATGTTTATCTGTTTTTAATTCTCTAGCTTTTAACTTAGATGGCTACCATGAGGTACAGATAGATATATACATATAAAATTATCCTCTCCATACTACCATTTATAAGCTCTTTCTCTGGGGAAAAATAGTGTCTTTCTTCACGTGTGTTTTTTAAAGTTAATTTGTCTATGTATAATAATCACAGTAATTTATTTGTTCAAAGTCATTCTTGAAACAATATTGCTTACATACAATCAAGCAAATACTATGTTTAAAGATTATAGATCTAGAAATACTATATCTTGTAGAGAAAAAGAGCTGAGGTTATGACCCAATAAAATTAAATATAATCCTTAATGGGAAAAATGGACATTTAATAAACAGAAATACCCTTAGTTATTTATGACAAAAACAGCAAAACTTAAAGGAAAATTTAACATATAATATCCAGGTGAAATACAAACATTAAAGTCAATTAAAAGAGATTCAATGAGGTCAATTCATTTATTTCTTATATATTAAAATATCAGTTCTTTTATGGCTGTAATTTCTATTTGAGAGGTTTGAAAGAATGGGCTAAGTTGAGTATGATGGTGTGCTTCTAAAACAAATTGTGTATGGAGAGATAAAAAAGAAACAATTACCTTATAGAAATGAATGGGAAAAGGAATAATTGACGCAGAAGTTAGTATGGGGAGAGCAGGTAGTGTTGGAATCTTACTCCCATTGGGAATGGGTTAAAGAAAGAACAACATGTTTGTCTGGATAAAAATTTTCTAAATTTAAGGGAAAAAAAGGAAGGCAAGTGGATATCTTGGAAAAGAGGATAAGGTCGGGATCCTTGGAGGAATGGGTAGTTTAAGGAATAGGAGAACAAGGTGGCAGATAGAAGTCAAGCAGAGGAGTTACAAAGGCTAAGAGTAAGGTGAAAAGAATAATGAAGAAAAATTTGTTTTTTTTTTTTTAATTTAAATTAATTTTATAATTATAATTTTTTGACAGTACATTTGCATGGGTAATTTTTTTTACAGCATTATCCCTTGTACTCACTTCTTTTCCAAATTTTCCCCTTCCTCCTTCTACCCCTTCCCCTAGGTGACAGGCCTTTTCTTCTTTTAAGTATATTTTTATGTACTAATATCAAGTCAATGTTTGCAAAAGTACCATGAATTCTTATGAAAAAAATGATTCTTCCTTTCTACTTCCAGTCAGTTCTGTAAAGATATCCATCATATCAAGTTTATGTAAAATTGTATGGCTTGGTAAACTTGTTTCTTAATTTCTTTGTTAGTTTTATCTAGTTCTGAGAAGGGAAGATTAAAGTCTTCTGCTTTGATAACTCTATTACCTATCTCCACAGATAATTTTAAAAAATTAATTTCTTTCAAATATTTAGATGCTATAGTATTTGGTATATGTAGGCTTCAGTACAGGTATTATTTCATTGTATGTATTGTTTTCCTTTTTTTTTTTTAATTAAATCTATTCAGCCATAATTTTGAGATCATAATTTCCATTCATGGCTTTTTACATCAACTGAAACATAATAAATTCAACATCTAACCTCTATTTTGACTTTGCATATATTTTTATCCTTAAACATGTTTCTTGTAAATAACATATTACTGAATTCTACTTTTTAATCCATTTTGCTATTGATTTTCATTTTATGATTAATTTTATCCTATTCACATTCAAAGTTATAATTACTATTTTTTAAAATTTCTCTTCATATTGTTGTTGTATAAGAAATGTTGAACAGAATGATTTCAGAAAAGCTTGAAAAGACATACATTAATTGACGCTGTGAGGTGAGCAGAACCAAGAGTACATTGTAACAATAAAATTATGTGATGATCAATTGTGGACTTGGCTCTTTTCAACAATTCAGTGATTCAACCCAATTCCAATAGATCTGGGAAGATAGATTTGGGATGCCAACTGTATCGAGAGAAAGAATTATAAAGAGTGAATCATGATGGAAGCATAGTATTTTCATCTCTTGTCATTGTTATTTGCTTGATTTTCTTCTTTCTCATTACTTTTTTTCCTTTTTGATCTGATTTTTCTTGCATTACATGACAAATATGGAAATATGTTTAAAAGAATTGCCCATATTTGACCTACATTGCTCACTGATTTAGGGATAGGAAAAGTAAGGAAGAGGAGGAGAAAAATTTAGAACACAAAGTTTAACAGAAACAAATGCTAAAAAATCATCATTGTATATATTTGGAAAAATAAAACACTATTGAAAGGATTAAGGTTGAGCGCCTTTTAATTTGGTATTCATTCTATCACTAAACTACTGGCATTCACTTATTCCATTCCTCACTTCAGAGTCAAGTCCCACAAAAGGAAATATACTTATGTTTATGTATATTTGTCTTGTGATGTAATCTAGCAAATTCATTGATATATTTTGGTATATGCAAGATTCTTAACCTTGTTTTTATATTTGACCTTTACATGATCCTATTATTTTCTTCCTAAAAAAAATTATTCCAGCTATTTCTTCCAGTTATTTACTCTGGTTTTTTAATCTAATTACCCATTTCCTCCACTCAGAGAAGGAAATGCTGCTATGGGTCTATTATTATATATGTGCACATAAATAACAACACTCTTTCTAAGTATCTGACTTATAAGCTTAAGTTACATTGTCACAGAAGTTACTTTACCTGGGAAAAGTTGATTGCATTCTAATTGGGATGGGATGTATAAACAGACTAAGTTATTAATTTAAGATTATATCACATGAGTTGTCTGTAAGACAACCCATTCAGTTACTATACATGTACAAAAGAACTTAATATTACACTACTTCCAAATGTTTTTTAAATGTTAGTGCAACTTGCTTGTACTTTGTAACATGTCTCATACACATCCCATCGTAAACATTAGATTGAAATAAATTAAATGATTCTTTACACTAACAAAAGATGCACTATAAATCACTATCCTCTAAGAAAAAGAAAACTAGTTGCACAAAAATTCTTTTTAATACAGATAAAAGAGTGTTTCTTTTTAAACTCTCTAAAGAATAAATTGGTCTCATTCGCACAAACTGATGCAACATTGCCCAATTACTTCCATAATACTCTTAGCTATTTCAAGGACCTTATCTGATACGTGAAAATATAATTAGTAACAGGCAGCTGACAAACCCAAATATTTATTTGGAATATTAGGATATGAAGATGTCTTTATTCTTAAATTTAAAAGAGTAAGATAATATACACTTAAGTCTTATGTGAAAGCATCATAACAATGAGAGTAGATGAAAAATATTTATGTATGATTTGCATTTATACAGATAGGCTATGAGAAGAAGGAGGGGCATGAGCATAATAGTACTAGACTGTAGTGTCTCAGTACAGGGATGCAGAATGAATCAGTGTATATATTGTGGGATAAAGCATCCTTAGTTTTTTTAACTTTAGGTAAGAGGAACAGTGAAGATTTGGAACCACCAAAGAAGTAGCAAAAATTTCACTCTTTACAGAGTATTGCAGGTTCAAAAAGAAGTACCCTATGGAAAAATCAGATCAAGGGGATCTTACCTTAGGTCATGTCCAAGTTACCTTCTCAACTTTCTCAGGTACATATCCATTTTAGTAGCTATCAGACTGCATACCTCCTTTGGGATAGATATGGCATTCCCACTGAGTGGTTTTATGATAATGCAGACAATCAAAAGTAAATAATGTCATCAGATAATAGCCCATGGGATTTTACATTACATATAAAGTTTCACTAATCATGCCTAGGGTTGGATTATTTAATACCTTTTTTTCTCTTAAAATTTAAATTAATCCTTGTATAAAATATATCACTATAAATCAGGAAAATAATTATATTTTGGAATTCCAGATAGATACTGTGTACTGTAGTTTGGTCAAAAAATAATGTCCCAGAAACTCGCGATTATTTGCTTATTAACAGGTGGTCATCTTTTATGATACAGTAATCCTGACAATAATATAAAATCTCTAAAATTAACGTGCATTAAGATTAAATTGATTAAAAATGAAATGGCACTACAGTCCAACCTAAGTTTAACTTCCTAATTCACAATAAGATACTATCCAAGAATTATTTTCCCCCTCTGGACAAGGATTGTTTGCAATAGGGTGAAGAAATTCCATATTCTAAAAGTGGAGCAATGCACACATTCTTTTATGGAACTATTTAACCTTACCAGAACAATTCCTAATAACTGAAGTAATAGTTTCAAAATTTTAGATAGAATGTCCTCTTTTTATAGACAAACCTGGAAGCTATAATGAAATACATTACCATCTCTTAGCTCCTTTTGTGAAGACATGTGGTGATAATCTCAGCTTTCTATAATTTCCCTATTTACTCTCAAATTAGGGGGATGTTTCTCATGACATACAGCTTTCATCTTCCCAAGTGGCCATGTCAACAGTTTCACTGTGTTACCTTCCTTTGGATTTCACCTTCTCCCTTAGGTTTATAGGCTTCTCTTCAGTCTTGACCTGTATTGTAGACACAAATTTGCAACACAGCACCGGTCTCTTCCCCAGCAACAGTGTAAAGTCCTCTCCTTCACAAAATACACACACAAGCACCCAACACACACACATCCCCTTTTTCTGTTTCTGGAAACCTAATTTTTTTTCTTCTTAAGTCCTTGACAATTTACTTAAATACTTGACATGCTGTGAGATGAGCTCCCTCAGTCACAATAGATCATCCTACCACATTCTGACCTGCCCCATTTTTATACTCAACCAAATGTGTCCACTTTTGAAGCAGAAAGTAAGGCGTGAGCATTGTGTACCATCTCCCCATCTTCCCTTCCACCCCTGAAGCTCTTTTACTCTTGCATACTTCTGACTTATGAGTTCCTTCAGCTCAGTCTTCCTCCCTTTACACTCTACTCCCAGTAGATCCCTTTATCTCAAGGATTCATTTCATTGGGCAGATATCAGCTCATGATAATCAACTTACTCCTGTGCCTTTGCACTCTCTGTGTGGACTGCTTCCAACTGGCCAAAGAAGCAGAATGCTTCTCATTCCATACAGCTTTCATCTTCCCAAGTGGCAATGTCAGCGGTTTCACCTTGTTACCTTCCTTTGGATTTCACCTTCCGCTTGGGTTTGTAGGTTTCTCTTCAGTCTTGACCTGTATAGAAGACACAGATTTTCAACACAGCACTAGACTTTTTCCCAGCCACCCTGGAAAGTCCTCTCCTTCATGAAGCAAATAAGTCCCACCCCCCACACAGATATAGATATATTTCTTCAGCATCTGGCCCTTAGTACAGTATTCCAACCTCAAAGTGCCTTAAATCCTACACCTGCAAAGAATTGCCTTTGCCCATCCATCTAAACCCTGGGCAGAAGAGTGACAGGGATGGCTTCTTTTTTTTTTAATTTTAATTTTTATAATTATAACATTTTCTTTGACAGTACATATGCATAGGTATTTTTTTTTTTTTTTTACAACATTATCCCTTGTACTCCCTTCTGTTCTGAGTTTTTCCCCCTCCTTCCCTCCACCCCCTCTCCTAGATGGCAGGCATTCCCATACATATTAAATATCTTATAGTATATCCTAGGTTCAATATATATTGTATTCGCAAGGTAAAAATAATCTAGGAAGAGAAACAAAACAAAACAAAAACAATGCTCACAGTTTACACTCATATCACAGTGTTCCTTTTCTGGATGTAGCTGATTCTGTCCAAGGGATGGCTTCTTTTGTCATTATAAAGATGTTCTGGAGGCTTTCTAACCCATCTATCCTTCTCTATCCCTATAACCATTTGGTGGCCAGAGGCCCACCTGGAGCCCTAGTGGCTCTGGTCTGATCCTACAGCCCTAGTGTCCTGCCATTTCCCAGTCCTTTGGCTGCTCCAGGGCAAAGTCTCCCTGGCCCAGGGAAGTGCAGTTGGTAACATTCCCTTGCTCCAGGGAACCCTAACCCCAATGCCCCTGATTCTTGCTTTTGTCCCTTCTTATCTTCAGCAACAGGATTTCCCACGAATGCTGGGCTATTTGCATGTTTGGATGGGACCAGTTGAAAGCAGAGATCGATGACAGCATGGGGACTATGTCCACGTTTACAGGCAGATGACAAGACCTAGTGTTCATGGACCCAATGTCCGGCTTAAGGAAGGGCTAGACCCGAGCCCAAAGCAGGGACCTGATTCCAGTGGCATTCACCTGGTTCTTCATGACTCAACCTATCCCCGCAGGAGAAAGCCTCTCTAGCTGGCTTAGGGGAAGAAGCACAGATGACAATTACCATGCTGTCACCTTTCACCTTAGAGGCAGACTCGGGAAGAGCCAGGTGAGAAGCATTACCCTTCGCGGGGAAGGAGCCTAGTGGGGGCGGGCGCCAGAAGGAGCCTACCTTAGGCTAAGCCAAGGCCGTCCCCTCGGCGTTTTCCCACATACAGACCAGGAACCCTGGACCATCCCAGCCTCTCTGAGCAGTTTCTGTCACTTCTTCCCAATGGAGGATGACTGACTAAAGGACCCTCAAACCGCTCTGCTTGAATAAAAACCCAAACCGCTCCCCACCCTGTCCCAGAGCTTTCATCTCCTGCCCCAAGTTTCCCTAACGCTGCCCTAGCTCTGGATTCCCTGTTGGACGCAAGCAGCCACCCAAGCCGCCCCCCCCTCAGACACCCGAAGAGAATTCCCTCCCACCCCGGCTGCCCGCAGCGCCCAGGAGTCGTGGCGACTCTGCTCAGACCGCGTAGCCATAGTACCTCGAGATTTCCATGTCCTCTTGGCGCTCCTCGAAAAAGTTCCTCCGGCCCAGGGCGGTGTACTGGGCCGCGAGCTCGCGCTCCCGCTGGGCTATCCTCTTCAGGCGCTCCCGCTCAGCCCTCCATCCTCCCCGGGGAGCTCGAGGCCGAAACGCCCCTGCCCTCCACCGACCAGGCCTAGGGGGGATGGGCCGAGCCGACCAGCGGTCAACCTTCCAAGCCCTGTCTCTGGCAGCTGCCCAGAGCCGACCCTGCGTCCGCGTGGGAGCGGGGCCTTCTGCTCGGGTTCCCCGGCGCTCTTGAATCTTGGGCGCTGGCCAGGGGTCCCCGACCCAACCAGCCGTCCTCTCTTTGTTCTTGGTGGCGCTGAGGAAGGTCGGGAGCTTGTTCCGGACCTCCGGGGTGGGCTCAGGGCGGCCCCTCTTCCGCTTGTTGGACAGCGGGGCCGCTTCCTCTTGCGGCTCAGCGCCGCTCTCAGCCTGCCCTCGGCCCCTCCAAGGCTTTGGCGGCCCCCGCAGCCTTCGGTCCGCTTGCTCGCCTCTGGCTCGGGTGTGCCCCATGTCCTTGGGATGCTCCAGGCCCCGCGACGGAAAATGACGAGTGGGGAAGCCCGAAGCTTCCAGGGCTGTTTCCGAGACTTCTGCCGGGGCTTGCAAACGGACCTGGGCCTGGGCAGGGGGCTGGGGCGGGCGGACAAGGCCGGCCCTCTTGTCCTCCCGCTTTCCCAGAGAGCGCAACTCCGGCACTGCTTCCAGCATGCGCCTGCGCAGGGTGTCCAGGTCCGTTATGCAGGCCTCCGGGCTGGTGTGCTTCTGGCCCGTGCTCCCCGGAAGGCCCGCTTTGGGCCCAGGCTTAGCTGAACGCCCGGGGGGCTTGGTATCCGGACTGCCCTTGCGCGGGATCTGCTGGCCTCTGGCCATTGGGTCCCTGCTGTCCTTGGGGGACCCCAGGCCTTTGGGTTTTTCCACCTTCCAGGAGAGAGAAAGGAGAGGGGGCAGGCGCAAGGCAACCGCGGGTATTGTCGAGGCTGCTGCAGGGGCTTCCAAACGCTCTTGAATCTTGGCAATGTCCTGGGGGGTTCGGACAGCATCGGCCAGGTCCTCCTTCTTCTTGCCTAAAGCATTAAACTCTTCAACAGCCTCCAGCATGCGCCTGCGCAGGGTGTCCAGGTCCGTTATCCAGGCCTCCGGGCTGGTCTGCTTCTGATCCGTGCTCCCCGGGAGGCCCGCTTTGGGCCCAGACTTAGCTGAACGCCCGGGGGGCTTGGTATCCCGACTGCCCTTGCGCGGCATCTGCTGGCCTCTGGCCATTGAGTCCGTGCTGTCCTTGGGGGCCCCCAGGCCTTTGGGTTTTTCCACCTTCCAGGAGAGAGAAAGGAGAGGGGGCAGGCGCAAGACAACCGCGGGTATTGTCGAGGCTGCTGCAGGGGCTTCCAAACGCTCTTGAATCTTGGCAATGTCCTGGGGGGTTCGGACGGCAGCGGCTGCGTCCTCCTTCTTGCCCAAAGCATTAAACTCTTCAACGGCCTCCAGCATGCGCCTGCGCAGGGTGTCCATGTCTGTTATCCAGGCCTCCGGGCTGGTCTGCTTCTGGCCCGTGCTCCCCGGAAGGGCCGCTTTGGGCCCTGGCTTAGCTGAACGTCCCGGCATATTCTTATCTGGACTGCGTTTGCGCGGTGGCTGCGGCCCTCTGTCCATTGGGTCCGTGCTGACCTTGGGCGCACCCAGGCCTTTGGGTTTTTCCACTTTCCTCAAGGGAGAAAGGAGAGGGGGGAGACGCACGGCATCCAGGATTCTTGCAAAGGCTTCTTCTGGCGCTTCCAAATGCTCGGAGATCTCTGCAGGGGGCTGGCGATCTTGGATCTGGGACTGGCCACTCAGCTTGTGGTTCTTCTTGTCTGACTCCAGCCTTTGGAAGCTGAGGGAGCTTCTGTGCTTCCTGTAGGCCTCTCGGCTGGGCTCAGGGGGGTCCTTCTTGCGCTTTTTCCTGGGCACTGTTTCTTCCTCTTCTCCCTCAGCTCCACTGTCTGCAGGCGCTTTGTCTGGGAAAAACTTTCCCTGCCCCGGCATCCCTCTGTGCACTCCGATGGCGCTGGCCTTGCTGGCCCCGAGGCCTTTGGGCTGGTCCACCGCCCTCAGGGGAGAAAGGAGAGGGGGGAGGCGCACGACATCCAGGATTCTTGCAAGGGCTTCTTCTAGCGTTTCCCAACGCTCGGAGATCTCTGCAGGGGGCTGGCGATCCTGGATCTGGGACTGGCCGCTCAGCTTGTGGTCCTTCTTGCCTGGCTCCAGGCTGTGTGTGTCCACTTGGGCAACGCTCACTTTGCTGGCCAAGAGACCTTTGGGCTGTTCCACCTCCCTCAAGGGAGAAAGGAGAGGGGGGAGGCGCACGACATCCAGGATTCTTGCAAGGGCTTCTTCTAGCGTTTCCCAACGCTCGGAGATCTCTGGAGCGGGCTGGCGCCCCTGGATCTGGGACTGGCCGCTCAGCTTGTGGTCCTTCTTGCCTGGCTCCAGACTGTGTGGGTCCACTTGGGCAACGCTCACTTTGCTGGCCACGAGGCCTTTGGGCTGCTCCACCTCCCTCAAGGGAGAAAGGAGAGGGGGGAGGCGCACGACATCCAGGATTCTTGCAAGGGCTTCTTCTAGCGTTTCCCAACGCTCGGAGATCTCTGGCGCGGGCTGGCGCCCCTGGATCTGGGACTGGCCGCTCAGCTTGTGGTCCTTCTTGCCTGGCTCCCGACAGTGTGTGTCCACTTGGGCAACGCTCACTTTGCTGGCCACGAGGCCTTTGGGCTGATCCACCGCCCTCAGGGGAGAAAGGAGAGGGGGGAGGCGCACGACATCCAGGATTCTTGCAAGGGCTTCTTCTGGCGTTTCCCAACGCTCGGAGATCTCTGGCGCGGGCTCGCGCCCCTGGATCTGGGACTGGCCGCTCAGCTTGTGGTCCTTCTTGCCTGGTTCCAGGCTGTCTGTGTCCACTTGGGCAACGCTCACTTTGCTGGCCACGAGGCCTTTGGGCTGCTCCACCTCCCTCAAGGGAGAAAGGAGAGGGGGGAGGCGCACGACATCCAGGATTCTTGCAAGGGCTTCTTCTGGCGTTTCCCAACGCTCGGAGATCTCTGCAGGGGGCTGGCGCCCCTGGATCTGGGACTGGCCGCTCAGCTTGTGGTCCTTCTTGCCTGGCTCCCGACAGTGTGTGTCCACTTGGGCAACGCTCACTTTGCTGGCCACGAGGCCTTTGGGCTGGTCCACCGCCCTCAGGGGAGAAAGGAGAGGGGGGAGGCGCACGACATCCAGGATTCTTGCAAGGGCTTCTTCTAGCGTTTCCCAACGCTCGGAGATCTCTGGCGCGGGCTGGCGACCCTGGATCTTGGACTGGCCGCTCAGCTTGTGGTCCTTCTTGCCTGGCTCCCGACAGTGTGTGTCCACTTGGGCAACGCTCACTTTGCTGGCCACGAGGCCTTTGGGCTGATCCACCTCCCTCAAGGGAGAAAGGAGAGGGGGGAGGCGCACGACATCCAGGATTCTTGCAAGGGCTTCTTCTAGCGTTTCCCAACGCTCGGAGATCTCTGCAGGGGGCTCGCGCCCCTGGATCTGGGACTGGCCGCTCAGCTTGTGGTCCTTCTTGCCTGGTTCCAGGCTGTGTGTGTCCACTTGGGCAACGCTCACTTTGCTGGCCACGAGGCCTTTGGGCTGCTCCACCGCCCTCAGGGGAGAAAGGAGAGGGGGGAGGCGCACAACATCCAGGATTCTTGCAAGGGCTTCTTCTAGCGTTTCCCAACGCTCGGAGATCTCTGGCGCGGGCTGGCGCCCCTGGATCTGGGACTGGCCGCTCAGCTTGTGGTCCTTCTTGCCTGACTCCAGACTGTGTGTGTCCACTTGGGCAACGCTCACTTTGCTGGCCACGAGGCCTTTGGGCTGCTCCACCTCCCTCAAGGGAGAAAGGAGAGGGGGGAGGCGCACGACATCCAGGATTCTTGCAAGGGCTTCTTCTAGCGTTTCCCAACGCTCGGAGATCTCTGGAGCGGGCTGGCGACCCTGGATCTGGGACTGGCCGCTCAGCTTGTGGTCCTTCTTGCCTGGCTCCAGGCTGTGTGTGTCCACTTGGGCAACGCTCACTTTGCTGGCCACGAGGCCTTTGGGCTGGTCCACCGCCCTCAGGGGAGAAAGGAGAGGGGGGAGGCGCACAACATCCAGGATTCTTGCAAGGGCTTCTTCTAGCGTTTCCCAACGCTCGGAGATCTCTGGCGCGGGCTGGCGCCCCTGGATCTGGGACTGGCCGCTCAGCTTGTGGTCCTTCTTGCCTGGCTCCCGACAGTGTGTGTCCACTTGGGCAACGCTCACTTTGCTGGCCACTAGGCCTTTGGGCTGGTCCACCGCCCTCAGGGGAGAAAGGAGAGAGGGGAGGCGCACGACATCCAGGATTCTTGCAAGGGCTTCTTCTAGCGTTTCCCAACGCTCGGAGATCTCTGCAGGGGGCTGGCGCCCCTGGATCTGGGACTGGCCGCTCAGCTTGTGGTCCTTCTTGCCTGGCTCCAGGCTGTGTGTGTCCACTTGGGCAACGCTCACTTTGCTGGCCACGAGGCCTTTGGGCTGATCCACCGCCCTCAGGGGAGAAAGGAGAGGGGGGAGGCGCACGACATCCAGGATTCTTGCAAGGGCTTCTTCTGGCGTTTCCCAACGCTCGGAGATCTCTATAGCGGGCTGGCGCCCCTGGATCTGGGACTGGCCGCTCAGCTTGTTGTCCTTCTTGCCTGACTCCAGCCTGTGGTCGCTGAGGGAGCTGGGGCCCTTCCTGCGGGCCTCCGGGCTGGGCTCAGGGGGGTCCTTCTTGCGCTTTTTCCTGGGCCCGGCTCCGTCCTCTTCTCCCTCAGCTCCCCTGTCTGCGGGCGCTTTGTCCGGGAAAAGCTTTCCCTGCCCCGGCATCACTCTGTCCACTCGGACAGCGCTGGCCTTGCTGGCCCCGAGGCCTTTCGGCTGCTCCACCTCCCTCAAGGGACGAGGCAGAGGCGGGAGGCGCAAGACTTCCGGGGCCGGAGGCGAGGCTCCCGCTGGGGCGGCCAGATGCTCTGGGCTCCCGGGAATGGCCTGCGGGGTTCCCAGAGCATGAAACCCCTGAACCGCCTCCAGCATGGGCCTGCCCCCGGCCTCAGGATGGGTCTGGGGGCGCTTCCCCTGCGGGGGGGCCGCTTTAGGCCGCGTTGTCGCTTGACTCTCTGGCAGCTCCCTGCTGCGGGAGACCTCGGCCTTCCCATGGTCCCCTTTCCCTTTCTCCTTCCCAACCTTGGGCTTTCTCTGCTCCGCGCTGGGGGCGGGAGGCAGGGAGCCCGGGTGGCCCCGGTTCAGCGCTGAGGTCGCCAAGGAGCTGCCCCCAGGCCCCCCTGCCGCTGCCCCCGCGGGAGAGCCCCCCAGAATCGGGGGCTCGCTGCCATTGGAGCCCCTAGACTCGAAGAGTTCTAGGCACTGAGGCCTAGAGAAAGATCGGTGTTCCAGGGGACTCTTCATCACGGCTACGGTATCTAAGACAAATTCTTCCTCCAAGAATGTAGGAATTCTTCTCCTGGACTTCCACCAGACTGTCCTCCACACTCAATGTTGTCTCCTTTTATACCCCCAGACAATGGCCTTGTGGCTTCTTACAACCAATGAACTTGCTCCTTTTAAAGGTGTAAACTCCGTTAAAGGTGTAAACTCTGTTAAAGGTGTAAACTCCCTTAAAGGTATAAACTCCCTTAAAGACGTGAACCCTGAACTTAGCCCCTAGTAAGAACCAAACACTGTTCCATTCTGGTTTTTTCAGCAGAAATTATGGAAAATCCCCCATTTTGTGGAATGTCCATCTTTTCCCCTGAAAGGCAATGTTTCCCTTTCTGGGTAGGGGATACTTAGTTTTCCCCCAAGCTCCTTTGCCTTCTAGAATATCATGTTCTGAGCCCTTAAGGTGGAAGCTGTCTGGGGGAATCCTGATTGTGGTTCCTGGATTTTTGAAGTATTTTTTAGCTGTTTCCCCTCTTTTCTCTTTGATCTGAGAATTCTGGAATTTAGCTCCCGTATTCCCTGGAGTTTTCATGGTGGGTCCCTTTCAGGAAGTGATCAGAGGATTCTTTCAATGATTATTATATTCTAGAATATACATAATATTGTGGAATATCAGGGTCATTTTCCTTGATGATATCCTGAAAGCTGTTTTCTTAGTCTATTTTGTCCTGGCTTTCAGGTAGTTCCATAATTCTTAGATTCTCTCTTCTGGATCTATTTTCCAGGGCAGTTGATTTTCCAATGAAATATTTCATATTTCCTTCTATTTTTTTTTCATTTAAACTGATTCTTGATGTGCTATTGAGCCATTCACTGCCATTGATCCAAATCTTATTTTTAGGGAATTATTTTCTTCAGTTTTTTTTTTAACCTTCTTTTGCATTTGATCAATTGCACTTTTATAGCAGTTGTGTTGGTCAGTGGGATTTTTCCCTGATTTAACCAATTCTATTTTTTAAAAGAAGTTGTTTCCTTCAGTATATTTTTTCCATTTCATAAGGAAATTTTAAGGAGTTGTTTTCTTCAGTTAATTCAATTGCTTCCTTTTCTAAGGAGCTTTATTTACTTTCCACAGAATTCATCATTTTCCTGCAATGTTCCCAGTTTATCCCATTTTTCTTCTAACTCTCTCTTTAGAATCTGTTTTGACACTTCCAAAAACAGCCTTTGAATTGGATACCAGTTCTTATCCCCCTTTGAGGCTTCATCTGCAGGCCCTATGCATTTCCTGTTCTCTCCTGGGCTTATGTTCTAGTCTTCCCTGTCTCCATATTAACCCTGTATGGTCAGAATTGTTTTTTCTTTTTTGCTCATTTGAAAACTTTGAGGTCTGCTCTTATGGCACAGGGAACATTGTCCCAAGCTTCCTCTGCAAAGCAACAGGATCTTCTCACTGACTGTGCTGGGGCTGGGGCTACGGGTTTTTCCTGTGTCCTGAATTCCTTGGCCATATCCTATTTGCAATGCTAGGTTTCATTGGCTCATCATTTGCCTCCTGTGGGTGCTTTGGATGTCTCAGAGCTGGTCTGCTGGTCTGGCCTTCTAAATCAGGCAGAGTAACCATTGCTTCTGTATATTGACTTAGAGGCTCCCACTAGATTCTCTGCACAAGACCTCCCTGTGCTGCTCCTCCACTGGGCTGTATTTCCCCTTGCCCAATTGAGACAGACCTTTCCTAAAGTCCTTAGAGGATATCTTAACCTGGAAAATTATTGCACTCCTAATATTTGTGGGTTCTGTCACTTCAAAATTTATTCAGGAGCTTGATCTAGTGTTGATTCTGAGGGAAGTCAGGAAGAACTCAAGCCATGTCTTGTCTACTCTCTACAATCTCTGCCTTCCAGACTTTAAATTCCTTACTCAGGGTCTCCCTCAGGCTGCAATAAATGATACAACATTTGAACTTGAGTCTTCCTCACTCTCATTCCAAAAAATATCAAAAATCAATATTGAAGAATGGTGGAATGATAGAGACATTAATATATTATTAGTTTTGGCATAGCACAACCATTTTGGGAAGCATTATATATTTGGACAAATAAAGTAATTAAAATTTCCAAAGAAATTTGAACCAGAGTCTCAATCATTGGGTTTAAACTCTAAGGTGGCAATTAATAAAAAGGAATTCCCCATATATGCCAAAACATTGATAGCAATTGTAGAAAGCTGGAACTCTGAAAAGGTGTATCTGAATTTGAGATAGTAGAACACTTAATGCTAATTACCTACTCAACCTATGATAATGATTCTATAAACATATAGTGATATAATGGCTCTCCTCATTATTAGTGCTTGCTGAATGTGTTGTGATGAGATAATCAGAGGCAAGGATTGGAGAACTGAGAGAGAGGGTCAGTGCCTCTCTGACATAGCACAGTGAGGAGAGAGGTCTTCAAGATTCAGACTCCAGAGTCCTGGATTCATCTTTGGCAAGCTGTGTGACAATTTGCCTGCCTCCTTTACTTCTCCTCCTAAACACCAAAGTCTTTGACTGATCCTGAGGCCCTCCAGGGAGCTACCATGGACATTATATTTGTAGCCTCAATGTGGACTAAGGACTTGCATGAAGCAGGATTGTTATTTCAGTGAAGAAGTCCCTGTGACCAGGAAGTAGTGGAGTATTAAAACAGAGAAGCAGGAAACTTTGTAAAGGATTGAAAAGGGGCAGATACTAGGAAAAGAGCCTCCCCCACCCCCACCCTCACACCAATCCCCACCGAAAAGGGATCTCTATATAAAGCATACTTAGGTTAATAAAGAGACAAGGTTTGCTTGTAATGTAGGAGCAGATTAGTGGGCTTTTAGAAACATTAGAATGCATGTCCCCTTGGTTCTTCAAGGAAGAAAAAATAGAGGCAGATAAGTGGGAACTAGTAGGAGAGCAACTAAGTGAATATTACAATGATAATGGTCCTGATTCAATTTCTGAGGAAACATTCTGTATATACAATATAATAAAATTGACCTTAAAGAATCCCACAAGTTCAAAAAAAAATACAAGTTTTAAGGAGAACAGCCAGACAAGGAAATATGAGGAGAAGGAGGAAGAGAAGGGGAAGGGTATTGAAAAATTGATGAAAGGCATGGGGAGTTGAGTGAGTTTGAAGGATGTGGGGATTCTCACTTTAGTTCAGTTCAGTTTCATTTCTACCTACACCTGAGCAGGCTCTAGACCCTTCCTCATTAATTTCAATTTGATCAGTAGAGGAAGGAAAATGAATGGGAAGGGCAGTGATAGCACTAGCACCTCCCCCCCATTAATCACCCCCCCCCCTTATGACAAAATTGCAAAAGGCATTACTGAAAGCCCAAGAAGAAGGAAAGAGTATGTCAGCTTTAAAAATAGAAGCATGCCCTTTGATTAAAGAGCTTAACTCTTCAGGTCAAGGAAGGAAAAGATGCACTCCTTTTAATCTAGAAATTATCAAAAACCTGAAAAAGGCTGAAAAAAGCTTGCACTCTTTATGGGTCTAAATTGTTTTATGTTAAGATGTTATTAGACATTATCTTGGGGGCGGAGCCAAGAAAGCTGAGAAGACACAGGCGACTTTCTAAACTCCTCTCATACCCTCATGATCAATTATTAAATTTCTACCATAGTAATTTCCAGTTTTCCCAGCAGTTTTTGTCAAATAATGAATTCTTATCCCAAAAGTTGGAATCTTTGGGTTTGTCAAACACTAGATTGCTATAGTAGTTCACTATTTTGTCCTGTGAACCTAACCTATTCCACTGATCAACTAGTCTATTTCTTAGCCAATACTAAATAGTTTTGGTGACTGCTGCTTTATAATATAGTTTTAGATCAGGTACAGCTAGATCACCTTCATTTGCTTTTTTTTTTTTTTTTTTTTCATTAATTCCTTTGAAATTCTCGGTTTTTTGTTCTTCCATATGGATTTTGTTGTTATTTTTTCTAGGTCATTAAAATGCTTTCTTGGGAGTCTGATTGGTATAGCACTAAATAAATAGATTAGTTTAGGGAGTATTTTCATCTTTATTATCTTCGCTCGGCCTATCCAAGAGCACTTAATGTCTTTTCAGTTATTTAAATCTGACTTTATTTTTGTGGCAAGTGTTTTGTAATTTTGCTCACATAATTCCTGATTTTCCTTTATTTTATACTATTGACAATTATTTTGAATGGAATTTCTCTTTGTATCTTTTACTGTTGGATTTTGTTGGTGATGTATAAAAATGCTGAGGATTTATGTGCATTTATTTTGTATCCTGCAACTTTGCTAAATTTGTGGATTATTTCTAATAGCTTTTTATTAGAATCTCTGGGGTTCTCTAAGTATACCATCATATCATCTGCAAAGACTGATAGTTTGGTTTCCTCATTACCTACTCTAATTCATTTAATCTCTTTCTCGACTCTTATTGCTGAGGCTAGTGAACAAACTGCATTTTGAAGCATGAAGCTGCCTCTTTTTCATTTCCAGCATTAGTGTTTTCTGCAAATGATTCATTAAAATATTTGTAATTAAGTTTCCTTTGAATAAACTAGAAAACAATAGAGCACTCTCTATCTGGGTAGGAGTATAATTGTAACCTATGACCCAGCTCCCAAAGCTTTGAGCTTTTTTTTTTTTTAAACTCTTTTTACTCTTAAGGGGATTTTCTCCTCCTCACTCCTTTTAATTTCTTTTCACTCACCACCAAGAATTGCCTTGAAAGGCTAAAGAAATGTAATTTTGATCCATAGCTTTTATGGAAGTTTGTGTTTCAAATATCTCACTAAAGATGTTCAAACAAAATACCAGTGGCTTCTTGTTGGCAATATTGTAGAAAAAAATCATGGTCCAGGTCAGGGTTATACCAGGTACCTTGTGTGATCCCTTCCAATGATGATATTGCTTGCTTCTAAGGTGGTCTTGGATCAAACAGAATAAGAGTAGATTAAGTCTATCAAAAATCAATAAACTACATTTGGATGACCATAGGATCCATTAAGAAGGAATGGCTCAGCACAGTTTTCCCCCAATTTTTTTTACCAGCTATCTGATTTTTAGATTTCTTGGATGTTATATTAAGCTTTTGGAATCTCTTTATCTTTCAAGATTGAATCAAGATATGAATATCTCATTATTTCCCTCTTCCTCTCTGATCAGATCTTCCTGGAGGTCAAGTTCAGGGGCTGGGGGTAGTGGAGGGCACTGAGGAGAGTCTTCTCCATTTCTGGCCATCATCTTTATTCTTTTAGACTTATTTGTACTTCTCCATCATTTCTCTATGACTTTCATTTTTCAGTTTCCTTTTGAATAGTGTCTTCCCTTATTAAATTGTAAGATATTTGAGTGCAAGGATTGGCTTTTTTTTTTTTTTTTTTTTTTTTTTTTGTATTTAAAGAACTTAATGAAGACCTGGCAGAGGGACTAAATTATATGAAAGAACTCTTACTTGGAGTCTCACTAACACTTTCAACCAAGTGAGAGAAGGGACATCTAAGAATGAACAGTAGTCCTTTTAAGTAAATAAATCACTGAGTTAATATTTAGGTTTGCTGCCAAAAAATGACATGAAAGCTCTAAAGCTTTACCACTTTTATGATCAATTTTAAGTGTAGATTTACTCCTTTTATGTAGTTTAAAGATAAGTTAATGCCTGAGTGTCATGAGAAGAGAACTTGATGCACTCTTAGGTCCCTTATAACTCTGAAATTCTGTGAGATTCAGGTTTTATTTGCATGGGAAAATACCTGAGGCTTGGCAAGGAACTAAGTGGATGCTAAGATGCAGTTTCCTTACTTCGGTATGGTCCTATGTCCAGCTTAATACCTTTTAACTAACTTAAAACAGCTATCACGCTAGACTGGGACTGTGATGGACTCTTCTTAATATAACACAACTGCTCTGATCTTGTAAAAATTATAATGGGCAATGCTGTAGCATTTAAAAAAATTTTTTTTCTTACATAAAATCTTTTTATTATGGAACTTTCTACACCACAAATCTGCTAAGTTGGTAAAACTAGTATTTTTATCTTCAGTTTGAAGCTGAGGAGATCAAGAAACAGTGAAGTTTATTGATATCTCCAATTCACTTAGTAAGCACTGAAGCTAAGACTCACAGAATTTTTATTTTGGGAAGGACCTTAGAATCCTTCTACTCTAATTTCAAACTGAGAATCCCTTCTAAAACCCATTTGGCAAAGAATCATACAGTCTATGCTAAACAATCACTAACTGGATATTGTCTCAGTCAAAGTGATACCTGTTAAAGACTTTGCTTGGAAAGGCCAAGGTTTCCCATTGCATCCAGGGCCATCTCCAATCCTCCTGGTCTATATATGGCTACTGGTTCCAGATGGCTCTGGAGACTGGTGACTTTGCCTAGCCCTCTCTCATTGAAATCCAATTCACTTGCAAATCACACCATCTCCTTGACATTATGGTTCTCTTTGAGAATGAAGGACAAATAATAATAATTTTGAGTAAAGAAGCCATGATTTTCAACAGCAGTACATTCCATATTGGGAGAATTTGGAATGTTGGGTATTTTCTTTCTTTGTTGAACTGGAATCTTCATCTTCTGCTCCAAGTGGGATCATTCATGTAGCCATGGAGGTACAAGAGCTCCAAGGGATCAACTATTTTGTTCCATCATGCTATTGTGGAGCAAAAAATTCAGGCTTTGAATTCCACTACTCTTGATTCAGAGAGTACAAATCTGGAGACAGCAAGTGATGTAATGATGGATAGAGTACTGGCCCTGAGTCAGGAGGACCTGAGTTCAAACCTAGCCTCAGACACTTAATATTTACTAGCTATTGGACCTTAGGCAAGTCACTTAACTTCAATTACCTTGCAAAAAAATCTGATAATATAATCAGATAGTACAGATCTGATGGGAGGGGATGTTCTACTGAAGTCTTCCTTTAATGTTCTGTCGTCTTTCAATTATAATCCTTCTCTGGGAGGAGGTTTCTTTTCTGTATAATCTTTTCCTCTGTGAGCAGGTTTCTTGAGAGGCTTGTGGAGGTTTCCCCTCCAAATGTGTGGGATTGCTGGACTTGCAAATCCACAGGACGTCTTCTCTTTGACTCAATCCAGACTACTGTTCAAACTGACAGTCGAGAGGCAGCCTTGGTGGCTCCTTATATCCTCCCAGAGAATGGGCTTGTGGGTATTATAAAGATGTAAACTCCTTTAAAGGTGCAAACTCCTTTTCAGAAGTCTAAAGGTGTAAACTCCTTTAAAGGTTTGAACTAAAGATGTGAACTAAAGGTGTGAAGTCTGAGCTAGAGAATTGTTTAGACAACCTGAGTCAGCACCTTGTAATCCTAACATCTTCCCATATTCTTTCTATTTCTTACCTTTGGAGTAGTGTATTTAAGACTATATATATATATATATATATTTGAGTTTCAGGGAAACTTTTTGAATGTAAGGAGGTTACCTCTTTTGCAAATCCATGTTCAATTCCATTGTGAGGAGAGTTTCAAGTAGAATGAAGCTATGAATTTTGAAGGCAATATAAGTAAATATTTGGGGAATAGAGTGTTAAGGACCATGCCTAAATGAAGGGGCAGATCAATTCTCTGAGAGCCTCCACAGCTGTGAATTATAACATCTGAAAGAGTTGCAAAGCAGCCTTTACTGACCCAGGTGTTGCTTGTGGACTGGGAATGAAATAAATTGGAGGCAGAGGGAAGAGGAAAGTGTAAAGGGCTGAAACTCTTGAGTAGGTGTGCTTGCAAAACAATCTGAGGTAAGAAACATGCACACAGACATGATCAGTGACAAAAAAAATTAACATGATTTTTTTGGTACTGATTATTGACAATGCATGAGTTCAGAAAAGAGAGAAATCTATGAATGACCTAAGCAAGCTTCCTGGGGAGAGCAGATATATCCTTGGCTTCAAAATACAGGTAGGATTTGATTCAAGAATAGAATAGACTAGAGGGAATTGCAGGGAGGTGATAGAGCATGGGCCAAGTTGGGGAGGAGGAAATGGAAATGTGGTGTGTGGAGGACAATGGGTAGGTCAGTTAATCTAGAGCAGAACATATACTTTGGAGATTTGGGGAAATTAGTGTGAATGACAAAGGGAGGGTCAGACAGTGAAGGACTTTAAAAACTAGCCAGAAGGGGTTAGAATTCATGCAGTAGAAAACTGGGAAACACAAAAGGCTTCTAAGCAGAGAAATGAGATGATAAAACTGACAGTGAGACAGTAGTGAGCAGAATAGATTAGAGATGAGGAGATTCTGTAGTGGGAGACCAGTTAGAAGGATACTACAGTAATAAAGATGGAGAACACTAGTATGATAAAGTTAAAACTGGAGGATCCCTAAAAGTCTAATCCCTTCAATCAACCTCTCTGGTTTTGTGAAACTAATCTAAGAAATGAATGATTTGCTATGGCAAGTATGTAGAAAAAGGTGGCCAGGATGGTGAAAGCTTCAAGTTCATTGCAAAAATCATCCACCAAGCCTAAATTTGCTATATGGACCTATGGGTCTTGGTTCTGTCCTTGGGTCAAAGAGAAAAAAACTCCCTTCTTCCATGTGACAGCTTTCCTGATATTTGAAGACAGTTACTTTATCCACTTCTCCTTTGCCAAGCCTTCTCTTTTTCATGGCAAACATTCTTACCTTTTTGACTAATCCTTGTGAAAAAATGCACTTGAGAATCATGCTGGTTGCTTTATGCTTGATATCCTCCAGGTTATTAATAATTTGTTGTTAATCAATAAACCAATGGCATTTGTTAAGCTTATATTCTATAACAGATATTGGGGTAGATGCTGAGGACACAAAAATAAAAGTGAGACAATTCCTGCTTCAATGTTCTATTGGAATAGAAAATTTGGACTCATAGAAGCACATTGAACAATTACCAATTTCTTTGTCTCTTCATTTTACCATCATTAACCTCGTCTCCGACATTTTTTATCATGTCCTGTTAAATTAATGCTAATACTCATTATACCATCTCCCATAGTTTCAAGGATCATCTTAATGAGAATGATTTTCAGATCTATATGTTCGCCCTTAACTACTTTCCTGAACACCAATATCAAATCATCAATTGTCTATGTCAAAATGAAGCCCATAAGTATTGCAAACTCAATATGTTCAAAATAGAATGTAATTTATTTCCCCCCAAACTCTCCCCTCTTTCCAAGTTCTATGTTGCTACTGAAGTTATGACCATTCTCCCAACATTTCTATCTTCTGTTATCCTTAATTTCTCTCTCATAGTCATTCAAACACATCTTATTTTTTCTGTCTTGTCATTTCTTCCTTCACTACATCATCATCTGCATCTTTTATTTGCATAGTTACCTCCTTGACAGAAGCTCTTAGCAACCTCCTTCTGGACCATTCAAATAGTCTTCTGATGGTTCTTCTTGTCTCAAAATGGCTGTCTTTAACCATAATAACAAAACTAACTCTATCAGTCTTTTCATAGCCTTTCACGTCTCCTTAATCTCATACTCAGAAAACTTTAGTGGATCATTATTAGCTCCTGGATCAAATATAAAAACCTGTTTAGATTTTCACAACCTGGTCTCTTTTTACTTTTCTAGTCTTGTTATATCTAATTCACCCCTACATACTTTGAGAACCAAGGATACTAACCTCTTTGATATTCATTGTCCAAGATATTCCATCTTCCATTTGGATGCCTTTTTTTTTCCTGTTGCCTCTCCCTATGTCTGCTGTGGTCTCCTCCCTTAATTTTCTGTTTTTATGGATTCTGTTTATTTTTTGTTTTTATGAATTCATCTAAAAGCCATCTCAAATCCCATATATTGTAAGAGATCTTTCCTGGCTCACTTTTTCCTCCCCATGCACACTGTTAGTTGTCTTCCTTCTGATATTACTTAATTTTACTAATACTGTACATATATTTCTATGCAATTCTCCTTATTACAATATAAACTCCTTGAAGGAAGGATTCCTTTGTATCCATAGGACTTAACTCAATGCCTAGAAGATTTAGCAATTAGTTGATAAAATAAATGGTTTTTGAGTGTGGGAATAGTCTCTAGAGCCATAAAAAACAAAACAAACAAACATATAAGTTGTACTTGCCAAAGATGTGGAGATGAAGATGTATGGGAAATACCAATTTCATGAAACTAAGGTAGCCTTAATGTGAGTCTTCTGTACATGTGCAGAAAAATTTCACATTACTCATTCACATTAGAGAAAAAAACAGGCAAGTTTAGATGAAATTTCACTCAAAGTAAAAGAATGCCTGCCTGATATAGATGATCAGGGTGTAAATAAAAGAAAAGTGAGTGAAAAATAACTCTGCAATGGTGACATATCTGATGGAGATGAAAGGCTTTCTTCAAGAGAAAAGTTTCGAGTGGAGTCCTTTATTCCTGTGATGGATCATTGGAAACCAGTTTGAAGAAAAGCCCAATCACATGCTGAACTTCTGAGCACCATTTATCAGTTTGGGTTTATTCATATGCTTCAGAAAAGTCATTGTATGAAGGGGTAGAGCTTCTGATGAAAGACTGTCTTGATCCTGGCGATGTTACTCTCTCAGGGAAATAAAACACTCCCGTGTCTGTATCAAATAAAATGACTTGGCCAAAAACACATTTCTGCCATCAAGAACTGCATCAAATCATCAGCCAAGGGAAGATTTACTTGGCTTTCTCTGATGGTGAAGTAATATTGAGGTTCCTTTTGAATCTAATGGCCACAAACTTCTCAGGAGAAAGGTCGTTTCCACAGTAGGGAAAAATATGAAGAATGAATATAGGATAATATTGTTACAAAAAAACCTATCTCTACTAAGCCTTATGTTCATAGGAATTGATTAATTGCCCAGCATTATATTGCCTGCTAACAATGACTGGGTTCAATAAAAAAGAAGCCACACAATTTCATTATTTTAGTATGCTATCTTGTGAAGTCTTTCAATTCAACTACAGAGAGAAAAATGGATCTGCAAATGATATCCCAATAGAACCAACATTCGGAGAGTCTGATCATTTGATTCAGTTTAATTTAATTCAGATAAATAGAGTAGTGGATGGAGTGTTAGGCTTGGAGTCAGGAAGAACTTATTTGGATTCTGACAAAGATATTTACTAATTGTATGACTCTGGACAAATCTAACTTCACTCTTTTATGAAATTAAGATAAAAATAGTACTTACTTCACAGGATTGTAGTGTCAATACAATGACACAAGCATGAAAACTGTTTTTCAATCTGTGAAGCACAATATAAATGTTGGCTTTTGTTCTTATCACATCAATTAACATTTGTTAATCACCTATACACAATGTGGTAGGCTTTATAGAAACAAAAATGAAAATAAGACTTAGCAATTTTCTTTAAGGAGCTTAATTCCCAATAAGGAAGATAGACACATATCCCAATAAGTATCCTATGTATTATAATGTGATAGTTACAAAGGAGGTGCCTAATTAGAGCAGTTAAGGAAATTTGAAAAGATAGAGGGCATCCAAATGTGGCAACAAACTATCATACAAAGGCCATTGGACCCACAGTTTAAGAAATTTATCAGTAGAAAATGACTTTTTCATGGCCACAACTCATGAATAACCCATACACAATGTGGTAGGCTTTATAGAAACAAAAATGAAAATAAGACTTAGCAATTTTCTTCAAGGAGCTTAATTCCCAATAAGGAAGATAGACACATATCCCAATAAGTATCCTATGTATTATAATGTGATAGTTACAAAGGAGGTGCCTAATTAGAGCAGTCAAGGAAATTTGAAAAGATATTGGGCATCCAAATGTGGCAACACACTGTCATACAAAGGCCATTGGACCCAAATTTTAAGAAATTTATCACTAGAAAATGACTTTTTCATGGCCATAACTCATGAAACCATCAAGGTATAAAGGAATGGCTATTTCTATCTTTTGAGTGTTCACAGTAATGTCATAATAGGACCTTTAAAGCCACCAGAGTTTATTTCATTTTTGAGGTGAAGAAACTATAGCTCAGGGCAATTGTCCTTGGGGGGCTTATAAAATATGATACAAATAATAAGCATCACAGGCAGAATTTGAACCCAGATTCTCCAACGTCAAGAATGATATTCTTTCCCCTAGACTATGCCAACACTTTTGCTGGTTTGAAAAAGATCAAAATAAAAATGGAACCCATTTGTGACTGTTGCCCATGACTTAATTTAGGTATAGGGGAAATGAGAGAGCTCAAACCCATTGATGAAATGGAAGGATGTCTACTTTGAGTATGTAAAGACTTCTCTTGTAGAATAGGTGGATGTGAACCATTGCTTCCAAGAGGCCATGAAAGCAGCAGAAAAAGGCTCTGGGGAGTGCTTTGAGTTAGATTAGACATCCAAGATGTCAAGATCATCCATTGCATCCTGAATCATACCCAATCACTTTGACTTTTGTTTTACTGCCAGAGTTCAATAACTCTAGAAGAGAAAATAAAGCCAATGACTTTGTTTACCTCTAACTTAAATTCAGTTTATGCATCAGTGTAAAAAAAGTACATGCTTAAAAATGTTAATCGATTGAAATTGATGCTCTGATGTGACAATCTCAATTTTTGTCTACAAATTTTCTATTTTTAAAAACTTGTTTTATTATAAACTTGGTAATTACATTTGGGATGCAAAAAAACCAGGGCTATACAAGATTTTTTACATGTTGACGTTAAAAATATATGCAGATACACACATGTATATATGTTTATATATATGTAGATTAAATTATTGTTACAACTGGACCAAATGCCTGGGATGCTAGGCCTTCTCCCTTTTTAGTAAGGACCCTCATTAGTTAGGGACCAGACTGGGTTCAGTTTTAGGGGAGCCTGACTATCTAGGAAAAGGATCAGTATCTTTTTCCAATTCTCTTTGTCTTGTTGTGAGTCCTTACCCTTATTGCCTCAAGGGAGAAAATTGCACAAAGCTTTTGTTTTGTCTCAAATCTAATGTCTCTCCAAAGAAGGGAGTAAAAAGCTAATCAATGTATAATTTAATTCAGATATATACAGATATTTATTCCCTACTCACAAAAGAAATGCTTAGCATATAAGGCTCTCACAAATGCTTTGAGGGAAATACTTAAACAAGAGCAGTAATTAGGGGAAGTTTTATATCTCTACAGGCCTACTTGCATAAAATAGAGAAAGAGAGGGCCAACGAATTGGGTTTACAACTAAAATTGCTAGAAAAGGAACAAATTAAAAACCCCCAGACAAACACAAAACTTGAAATTCAAAAAATAAAAGGTGAGATTAATAAAATTGAAATTAAAAAAACTATTGAATTAATTAATAAAACTAAGAGTTGGTTTTATGAAAAAACCAACAAAATAGACAAACCCTTAGTAAACCTGATTAAAAAAAGGAAAGAGAAAAAGCAAATTGATAGTCTTGAAAATGAAAAGGGTGAACTCACCACTAATGAAGAGGAAATTAGAACAATAGTTAGGAGCTACTTTGCTCAACTTTATGCCGATAAATTCGATAACTTAAATGAAATGGAAGAATACCTTCAAAAATATAGCTTGCCCAGATTAACAGAGGAAGAAGTAAGTAGTCTAAATAGTCCCATCTCAAAAAAAGAAATAGACCAAGCTATTAACCAACTTCCTAAGAAAAAGTCCCCAGGACCAGATGGATTTACAGGTGAATTCTACCAAACATTTAAAGAACAACTAACTCCAATGCTATGTAAACTATTTGAAAAAATAGGGATTGAAGGAGTCCTACCAAATTCCTTCTATGACACAGACATGGTACTGATACCTAAACCAGGTAGATCGAAAACTGAGAAAGAAAACTATAGACCAATTTCCTTAATGAATATTGATGCTAAAATCTTAAATAAGATATTAGCAAATAGACTTCAGAAAATCATCCCCAGGATAATACACTATGACCAAGTGGGATTTATACCAGGAATGCAGGGCTGGTTTAATATTAGGAAAACTATTAGTATAATTGACCATATTAATAATCAAATTAATAAAAACCATATGATCATCTCAATAGATGCAGAAAAGGCATTTGATAAAATCCAACATCCATTCCTACTAAAAACGCTTGAGAGTATAGGAATAAATGGACTATTCCTTAAAATAATAAGGAGCATATATTTAAAACCTTCAGTAAACATCATATGTAATGGTGATAAACTAGAACCTTTCCCTGTTAGATCAGGAGTGAAACAAGGTTGCCCACTATCACCATTACTATTCAATATAGTACTAGAAACTCTAGCCTTGGCAATAAGAGCCGAGAAAGAGATCCAAGGAATTAGAGTAGGAAATGAAGAAATCAAATTGTCACTTTTCGCAGATGACATGATGGTATACTTAGAGAACCCCAAAGACTCTGCTAAAAAGCTATTAGAAATAATTCAGAATTTTAGCAAAGTCGCAGGATACAAAATAAATCCACATAAATCCTCAGGATTTTTATACATTACCAACACAATCCAACAGCAAGAGATACAAAGAGAAATTCCATTCAAAATAACAGTCGATAGTATCAAATATTTGGGAATATATCTACCAAAGGAGAGTCAGGAATTATATGAGCAAAATTACAAAACACTTGCCACAAAAATAAAGTCAGATTTAAATAATTGGAAAGACATTCAATGTTCTTGGATAGGCCGAGCGAATATAATAAAGATGACAATACTCCCCAAACTAATCTATTTATTTAGTGCTATACCAATCAGACTCCCAAGAAACTATTTTAATGACCTAGAAAAAATAACAACAAAATTCATATGGAAGAATAAAAGGTCGAGAATTGCAAGGGAACTAATGAAAAAAAAATCAGAGGAAGGTGGTCTAAGTGTACCTGATTTAAAGCTATATTATAAAGCAACAGTCACCAAAACCATTTGGTATTGGCTAAGAAATAGACTAGTTGATCAGTGGCATAGGTTAGGTTCACAGGACAAGATAGTGAATAAAAATAGCAATCTAATCTTTGACAAACCCAAAGATCCCAAATTTTGGGATAAGAATTCATTATTTGACAAAAACTGCTGGGAAAACTGGAAATTAGTATGGCAGAAACCAGGCATGGACCCACATTTAACACCACATACTAAGATTAGATCAAAATGGGTCCAAGATTTAGGCATAAAGAACGAAATCATAAATAAATTGGAGGAACATGGGATGGTTTACCTCTCAGACTTGTGGAGGAGGAAGGAGTTTGTGTCCAAGGGAGAACTAGAGACCATTATTGATCACAAAATAGAACATTTTGATTACACCAAGTTAAAAAGTTTCTGCACAAACAAAACTAATGCAAACAAGATTAGAAGGGAAGTAACAAATTGGGAAAAAATTTTTACAGGTAAAGGTTCTGATAAAGGCCTCATCTCCAAAATATACAGAGAATTGACTTTAATTTATAAGAAATCAAGCCATTCTCCAATTGATAAATGGTCAAAGGATATGAACAGACAATTTTCAGATGATGAAATTAAAACTATTTCCACTCATATGAAAGAGTGTTCCAAATCACTATTGATCAGAGAAATGCAAATTAAGACAACTCTGAGGTATCATTACACACCTGTCAGATTGGCTAAGATGACAGGAACAAATAACGATGAATGTTGGAGGGGCTGTGGGAAAACTGGGACACTGATGCATTGTTGGTGGAGTTGTGAAAGAATCCAACCATTCTGGAGAGCAATCTGGAATTATGCCCAAAAAGTTATCAAAATGTGCATACCCTTTGACCCAGCCATACTACTACTGGGCTTATACCCCAAGGAACTACTAGAGAAGGGAAAGGGTCCTGTATGTGCCAAAATGTTTGTGGCAGCCCTTTTCATAGTGGCTAGAAGCTGGAAAATGAATGGATGTCCATCAATTGGAGAATGGTTGGGTAAACTATGGTATATGAATGTTATGGAATATTATTGTTCTATAAGAAATGACCAACAGGAGAAATACAGAGAGGCTTGGAGAGACTTACATCAACTGATGCTGAGTGAAACGAGCAGAACCAGAAGATCATTATACACTTCAACAATGATACTGTACGAGGATGTATGCTGATGGAAGTGGATTTCTTCAACATAGAGAAGAGCTAATCCAATTCCAATTGATTAATGATGGACAGAACCAGCTACATCCAGAAAAGGAACACTGGGAAATGAATGTAAACTGTTATTTTTACCTTCTGAATCCAATTCTTCCTGTGCAACAAAAAATTCGGTTCTACACACATATATTGTATCTAGAATATACTGTAATATATTTAACATATATAAGACTGCTTGCCATCTGGGGGAGGGGGTTGGGGGAGGAAGGGAAAAAATCTGAATAGAAGTAAGTGCAAGGGATAATGTTGTAAAAAATTACCCATGCATATGTACTGTCAAAAAATGTTATAATTATAAAATAAAATAAAAAATTAAAAAAAAAATGTGCCTGGCACATAAGAAGTGATTAATAATAATTAATAATAATAATAACTAATAATAATAATTAATAATTAATAATATATAATTAATAATTATATAATTATATAATTGTATAATTATATAATTATTATATAATATTATAATATTATATTATATTATAATATAATATTATAATATTATATAATTATATAATTATATAATTAATAATATATAATCATATAATTAATAATTAATAAATAATAATAATTAATAATTAATGATAATAATTAATAATTAATAATAATAATTAATAATAATAATTAATAATAAGAAGTGATTAATAAATTAAAAGATTAATAAATTAAAAGTGATTAATAAACAACAATTTATATTTTAAATGTATAAAATACATATATAAATAAACATTTATGAAATGTTTATTAATCATTTGTTAACTGATTATGTGATTATATGTCAGCACTGTAGGAGGGTCAATATTTCAATCAAAAAGTAAAACAAACCAAAAAACAAATGAAAAAAAGGGAAACAAATAAAATAATTATGGGCCAGTAAGTCTGACTTTAATGCCTAGAAAAATTTTAGAATGAATTATTTCAGAAATAGCTAATCAGTATTTAGAAAAGGAAATTACAATAACAAAAAATTATGTAGTTTTTCCTTGTACATGCCATTATTTAAATCCCTAGCTCTTTGCCCCATGCCGGGTATCTAGTATGTGCTTAATAAATACTTGTTAGAAGACTATCAACTGGACCTTGTTGGTTGCTGTCCTCAAGAAATTCACATTCTTTTTCATTTTTAATTTATGTTATAAAACTATTTCAATAGCATATTATAATTTTTAAATGACTGGATATGAAACTTCAAATTTACTACCAAATATACAACAAAATTAGCATGGAAATTTCTTTTTCTTCCCACCCAATGCTTACAATTAGACAAAAATAGGAGTGTGTGTGTGTGTGTATAAAATTATTCTCTACATACTTCTGTTTGTCAGTTCTTTCTCTGGATGCATCTTTCTTCACATATATTTTATAGTTGTTTTTTCTCCATAACAGTACAATAAAAGATATCATTGCACACAAAACTGCAGATCTTATGCACACAACTTGCCATTTCTTTTAAATATACAGTAAAATTATCATGTAAATATCCTTTTTTTTTCTTTTTGTGCTACCCCTTTTATTTATATGTTTATCTGTTTTTAATTCTCTAGCTTTTAACTTAGATGGCTACCATGAGGTACAGATAGATATATACATATAAAATTATCCTCTCCATACTACCATTTATAAGCTCTTTCTCTGGGGAAAAATAGTGTCTTTCTTCATGTGTGTTTTTTAAAGTTAATTTGTCTATGTATAATAATCACAGTAATTTATTTGTTCAAAGTCATTCTTGAAACAATATTGCTTACATACAATCAAGCAAATACTATGTTTAAAGATTATAGATCTAGAAATACTATATCTTGTAGAGAAAAAGAGCTGAGATTATGACCCAATAAAATTAAATATAATCCTTAATGGGAAAAATGGACATTTAATAAACAGAAATACCCTTAGTTATTTATGACAAAAACAGCAAAACTTAAAGGAAAATTTAACATATAACATCCAGGTGAAATACAAACATTAAAGTCAATTAAAAGAGATTCAATGAGGTCAATTCATTTATTTCTTATATATTAAAATATCAGTTCTTTTATGGCTGTAATTTCTATTTGAGAGGTTTGAAAGAATGGGCTAAGTTGAGTATGATGGTGTGCTTCTAAAACAAATTGTGTATGGAGAGATAAAAAAGAAACAATTACCTTATAGAAATGAATGGGAAAAGGAATAATTGACGCAGAAGTTAGTATGGGGAGAGCAGGTAGTGTTGGAATCTTACTCCCATTGGGAATGGGTTAAAGAAAGAACAACATGTTTGTCTGGATAAAAATTTTCTAAATTTAAGGGAAAAAAAGGAAGGCAAGTGGATATCTTGGAAAAGAGGATAAGGTCGGGATCCTTGGAGGAATGGGTAGTTTAAGGAATAGGAGAACAAGGTGGCAGATAGAAGTCAAGCAGAGGAGTTACAAAGGCTAAGAGTAAGGTGAAAAGAATAATGAAGAAAAATTTGTTTTTTTTTTTTAAATTTAAATTAATTTTATAATTATAATTTTTTGACAGTACATTTGCATGGGTAATTTTTTTTACAGCATTATCCCTTGTACTCACTTCTTTTCCGAATTTTCCCCTTCCTCCTTCTACCCCTTCCCCTAGGTGACAGGCCTTTTCTTCTTTTAAGTATATTTTTATGTACTAATATCAAGTCAATGTTTGCAAAAGTACCATGAATTCTTATGAAAAAAATGATTCTTCCTTTCTACTTCCAGTCAGTTCTGTAAAGATATCCATCATATCAAGTTTATGTAAAATTGTATGGCTTGGTAAACTTGTTTCTTAATTTCTTTGTTAGTTTTATCTAGTTCTGAGAAGGGAAGATTAAAGTCTTCTGCTTTGATAACTCTATTACCTATCTCCACAGATAATTTTAAAAAATTAATTTCTTTCAAATATTTAGATGCTATAGTATTTGGTATATGTAGGCTTCAGTACAGGTATTATTTCATTGTATGTATTGTTTTCCTTTTTTTTTTTTAATTAAATCTATTCAGCCATAATTTTGAGATCATAATTTCCATTCATGGCTTTTTACATCAACTGAAACATAATAAATTCAACATCTAACCTCTATTTTGACTTTGCATATATTTTTATCCTTAAACATGTTTCTTGTAAATAACATATTACTGAATTCTACTTTTTAATCCATTTTGCTATTGATTTTCATTTTATGATTAATTTTATCCTATTCACATTCAAAGTTATAATTACTATTTTTTAAAATTTCTCTTCATATTGTTGTTGTATAAGAAATGTTGAACAGAATGATTTCAGAAAAGCTTGAAAAGACATACATTAATTGACGCTGTGAGGTGAGCAGAACCAAGAGTACATTGTGCACAGTAACAATAAAATTATGTGATGATCAATTGTGGACTTGGCTCTTTTCAACAATTCAGTGATTCAACCCAATTCCAATAGATCTGGGAAGATAGATTTGGGATGCCAACTGTATCGAGAGAAAAAATTATAAAGAGTGAATCATGACTTCCGGCCAAGATGGCGGCGTGGAGGCAGACAGCTGCTTGAGCTCCTCGTTTTCTCTCAGAACTTACTTCATGACAAGCCTCTGACTTAATGCTTGACCCAGAAAGAAATCCACAAATTATCACCAAGAGAAGACATCCTTGAAAGTCGCCAGAAAAGGTCTGTGTTTGTTCGGGGGAGGGTCAATCAGACTGGGCGCAGACTGAGGGCAGACAGCCAGAGCAAGACAGGCAGCTCACACAGCTCAGACCGGAGGGGGAGGGGTGTGATCTCTGTCGTTTCTGTGAAAGGGCTTTTGCCCCAGTGTGGATGCTCCGTCTTGGCAGCAAGCCAGGAGCGGTGGAGAGGGTGTAAACACTGGAGGTGAAGATTAAAACCCCAGAAAGCCAGCGTCTCTCAGAGCCCGGCCACCCCCAACCCCCACCTGGACTGACTCGGTGCGTTCTTGGAGCCTCAGAGCGCAGACTCAGTACAGTCATTGCTGTTCTGTTAGTGGCTCTCTGCTGCCCTACCCCCAGTCTGTAGAGGAAGCCCATTAATACCATCCAGCCCTATCCCCCGCAAAACAGACCAATTGTTTCTCTTGTCAGTTTGTTTTCTTTGATTCCTACTCTGACAAAATGAACAAAAAATTCAAAAGGGCTCTAACCATTGACAGCTTCTGTGTGGAGAGAGAGCAGACTTCAAATGCTGAAGAGACTAGGAACAGAATGTCCCCAGATGTATCCCCTGGGAGGGATATAAGCTGCTCCTCAATACAAAAGAACCTCATAGAGGAAATCAAAAAGGCTCTCACAAGAGAGCTGGAAGAGAAATGGGAAAAGGAAAGGGAAGCTTGGCAAGAGAGCCTGGAGAAGTCATCCCATGCATTCAAAGACAGAATGGATAAAGAAATCAAATCATTGAGAAACAAGATTAGTGAGCTGGAAAAGGTAAACAACTCCAAGGAAAACAGGATTAGAGAGCTGGAAAAAGAAATCAGCTCTCTAAAAAATACAATGGAAAAAAATTCCATAGAAGATAAAAACTCAATTGGACAATTACAAAGAGATATAAAAAAAGTGAGTGAAGAAAATACATCATTGAAAATTAGACTGGAACAAGTAGAAATGAATGACTCAAGGAGAAACCAAGAGGGAGTCAAGCAAAACCAGAGAAATGAGACAATTGAAAAGACTGTCAAGTACCTTACCAGAAAGACAACAGACCTGGAAAACAGATCCAGGAGAGACAATTTGAGAATAATCGGACTCCCTGAAAAATGGGAGGAAAAAAAGAGCTTGGACACCATTTTCGAGGAAATTATCAAAGAGAACGGCCCAGACGTTTTGGAAACAGAGGGTAAAATAGACATTGAGAAAATTCATCGATCACCTACTGAAAGGGACCCTAAAATCAAAACGCCAAGAAATATAGTGGCCAAGTTCAAGAACCATCAGACAAAGGAAAAGATATTGGAAGCTGCTAGAAAAAAACAATTCAGATATGGAGGATCCACAATAAGGATAACACAGGATCTAGCAGCGTCCACATTAAAAGAACGCAGGGCCTGGAACATGATATTCCGAAAGGCTAAGGAACTTGGTATGCAGCCAAGAATAACTTACCCAGCAAGAATGAGCATCATTTTCCAGGGAAGAAGATGGACATTTAACGAAATAAATGAATTCCATCTATTTTTGATGAAAAAACCAGACCTACATAAAAGGTTTGATCTTCAAATACAGAACTCAAGAGACTTCTAAAAAAGGTAAAAAGAAATCTTGAGAACTATACTTCTGTCAAAAAAATATGTAAAGAACATATGTACAATTTGTCTTAGAAACTAGAGGTGGAAAGGAGATTATATCATAAAAAAGTATAAAGTGGTGGTACTACATCTCATGAAGAGGCAAAGGTAACCTATTATATCTGAGAGAAAGAAAGGAGGGAGATGAACATAGCGTGTATCAATAGACATATTCGATTTATGGTGAAACTTCTTCCACTTCATTGAAAAGTGAAAGGGAAGGAGTAAGCTAAGGGGAAGGGAATACAGTAATTTCGAGGAAAAGGGATAAAATAAGGGGAGGATCTTTAAGGTGGGGGAGGGATCCTAAAAAGGGAGGGCTGTGAAAAGCAAGTGGTGTTTACCAGTTTAATACTGGATAGGAGGGTAAAAGGGAAGGAAAGGGGAAAAGCATAAGCAGGGGTTAATAGGATGGCAAGCAATATAGAATTAGTCCTTCTAACCATAAATGTGAATGGGGCAAACTGCCTCATAAAGAGGAAGCAGTTAGCAGACTGGATTAAAAGTCAGAATCCTACTATATGTTGTTTACAGGAAACACACCTGAAACAGGATGAGACATTCAAACTAAAAGTAAAAGGGTGGAGCAGAATCTATTATGCTTCAGGCAAAACCAAAAAAGCAGGAGTAGCCATCCTCATCTCAGATCAAGCAAAAACAAAAATTGATCTAATTAAAAGAGATAAGGAAGGGCATTATATCCTGCTAAAGGGAAGCATCAATAGTGAAGCAGTATCAATATTAAACATGTATGCACCAAGTGGTGCAGCATCTAAATTCTTAAAAGAGAAATTAAGAGAGCTGCAAGAGGAAATAGATAGCAAAACTATAATAGCGGGAGATCTCAACCTTGCACTATCAGAATTAGATAAATCAAACCACAAAATAAAAAAGAAAGAAGTCAAAGAGGTAAATAGAATACTAGAAAAGTTTGATATGATAGATCTTTGGCGAAAGCTAAATGGAGACAGAAAGGAATATACTTTCTTCTCAGCAGTTCATGGAACCTATACAAAAATTGATCATATACTAGGGCATAAAAACCTCAAAATCAAATGCAGTAAGGCAGAAATAGTAAATGCATCCTTTTCAGACCATAATGCAATCAAAATAACATTTAATAAAAAGCCAGGGGAAAATAGACCAAAAAATAATTGGAAACTAAATAATCTTATACTAAAGAATGATTGGGTAAAACAGCAAATCATAGACATAATTAATAACTTCACCCAAGAAAATGACAATAATGAGACATCATACCAAAATGTGTGGGATACAGCCAAAGCAGTAATTAGGGGAAGTTTTATATCTCTACAGGCCTACTTGCATAAAATAGAGAAAGAGAGGGCCAACGAATTGGGTTTACAACTAAAATTGCTAGAAAAGGAACAAATTAAAAACCCCCAGACAAACACAAAACTTGAAATTCAAAAAATAAAAGGTGAGATTAATAAAATTGAAAGTAAAAAAACTATTGAATTAATTAATAAAACTAAGAGTTGGTTTTATGAAAAAACCAACAAAATAGACAAACCCTTAGTAAACCTGATTAAAAAAAGGAAAGAGAAAAAGCAAATTGATAGTCTTGAAAATGAAAAGGGTGAACTCACCACTAATGAAGAGGAAATTAAAACAATAGTTAGGAGCTACTTTGCTCAACTTTATGCCGATAAATTTGATAACTTAAATGAAATGGAAGAATACCTTCAAAAATATAGCTTGCCTAGATTAACAGAGGAAGAAGTAAGTAGTCTAAATAGTCCCATCTCAGAAAAAGAAATAGACCAAGCTATTAACCAACTTCCTAAGAAAAAGTCCCCAGGACCAGATGGATTTACAGGTGAATTCTACCAAACATTTAAAGAACAACTAACTCCAATGCTATGTAAACTATTTGAAAAAATAGGGATTGAAGGAGTCCTACCAAATTCCTTCTATGACACAGACATGGTACTGATACTTAAACCAGGTAGATCGAAAACTGAGAAAGAAAACTATAGACCAATTTCCTTAATGAATATTGATGCTAAAATCTTAAATAAGATATTAGCAAATAGACTTCAGAAAATCATCCCCAGGATAATACACTATGACCAAGTGGGATTTATACCAGGAATGCAGGGCTGGTTTAATATTAGGAAAACTATTAGTATAATTGACCATATTAATAATCAAATTAATAAAAACCATATGATCATCTCAATAGATGCAGAAAAGGCATTTGATAAAATCCAACATCCATTCCTACTAAAAACGCTTGAGAGTATAGGAATAAATGGACTATTCCTTAAAATAATAAGGAGCATATATTTAAAACCTTCAGTAAACATCATATGTAATGGTGATAAACTAGAACCTTTCCCTGTTAGATCAGGAGTGAAACAAGGTTGCCCACTATCACCATTACTATTCAATATAGTACTAGAAACTCTAGCCTTGGCAATAAGAGCCGAGAAAGAGATCCAAGGAATTAGAGTAGGAAATGAAGAAATCAAATTGTCACTTTTCGCAGATGACATGATGGTATACTTAGAGAACCCCAAAGACTCTGCTAAAAAGCTATTAGAAATAATTCAGAATTTTAGCAAAGTCGCAGGATACAAAATAAATCCACATAAATCCTCAGGATTTTTATACATTACCAACACAATCCAACAGCAAGAGATACAAAGAGAAATTCCATTCAAAATAACAGTCGATAGTATCAAATATTTGGGAATATATCTACCAAAGGAGAGTCAGGAATTATATGAGCAAAATTACAAAACACTTGCCACAAAAATAAAGTCAGATTTAAATAATTGGAAAGACATTCAATGTTCTTGGATAGGCCGAGCGAATATAATAAAGATGACAATACTCCCCAAACTAATCTATTTATTTAGTGCTATACCAATCAGACTCCCAAGAAACTATTTTAATGACCTAGAAAAAATAACAACAAAATTCATATGGAAGAATAAAAGGTCGAGAATTGCAAGGGAACTAATGAAAAAAAAGTCAGAGGAAGGTGGTCTAAGTGTACCTGATTTAAAGCTATATTATAAAGCAACAGTCACCAAAACCATTTGGTATTGGCTAAGAAATAGACTAGTTGATCAGTGGCATAGGTTAGGTTCACAGGACAAGATAATGAATAAAAATAGCAATCTAATCTTTGACAAACCCAAAGATCCCAAATTTTGGGATAAGAATTCATTATTTGACAAAAACTGCTGGGAAAACTGGAAATTAGTATGGCAGAAACTAGGCATGGACCCACATTTAACACCACATACTAAGATTAGATCAAAATGGGTCCAAGATTTAGGCATAAAGAACGAAATCATAAATAAATTGGAGGAACATGGGATGGTTTACCTCTCAGACTTGTGGAGGAGGAAGGAGTTTGTGTCCAAGGGAGAACTAGAGACCATTATTGATCACAAAATAGAACATTTTGATTACACCAAATTAAAAAGTTTCTGCACAAACAAAACTAATGCAAACAAGATTAGAAGGGAAGTAACAAATTGGGAAAAAATTTTTACAGTTCAAGGTTCTGATAAAGGCCTCATCTCCAAAATATACAGAGAATTGACTTTAATTTATAAGAAATCAAGCCATTCTCCAATTGATAAATGGTCAAAGGATATGAACAGACAATTTTCAGATGATGAAATTAAAACTATTTCCACTCATATGAAAGAGTGTTCCAAATCACTATTGATCAGAGAAATGCAAATTAAGACAACTCTGAGGTATCATTACACACCTGTCAGATTGGCTAAGATGACAGGAACAAATAACGATGAATGTTGGAGGGGCTGTGGGAAAACTGGGACACTGATGCATTGTTGGTGGAGTTGTGAAAGAATCCAACCATTCTGGAGAGCAATCTGGAATTATGCCCAAAAAGTTATCAAAATGTGCATACCCTTTGACCCAGCCATACTACTACTGGGCTTATACCCCAAGGAACTACTAGAGAAGGGAAAGGGTCCTGTATGTGCCAAAATGTTTGTGGCAGCCCTTTTCATAGTGGCTAGAAGCTGGAAGATGAATGGATGTCCATCAATTGGAGAATGGTTGGGTAAACTATGGTATATGAATGTTATGGAATATTATTGTTCTATAAGAAATGACCAACAGGAGAAATATAGAGAGTCTTGGAGAGACTTACATCAACTGATGCTGAGTGAAACGAGCAGAACCAGAAGATCATTATACACTTCAACAATGATACTGTACGAGGATGTATGCTGATGGAAGTGGATTTCTTCAACATAGAGAAGAGCTAATCCAATTCCAATTGATTAATGATGGAAAGAACCAGCTACATCCAGAAAAGGAACAATGGGAAATGAATGTAAACTGTTATTTTTACCTTCTGAATCCAATTCTTCCTGTGCAACAAAAAATTCGGTTCTACACACATATATTGTATCTAAATTATACTGTAATATATTTAACATATATAAGACTGCTTGCCATCTGGGGGAGGGGTTTGGGGGAGGAAGGGAAAAAATCTGAATAGAAGTAAGTGCAAGGGATAATGTTGTAAAAAATTACCCATGCATATGTACTGTCAAAAAATGTTATAATTATAAAATAAAATAAAAATAAATAAATTAAAAAAAAAAAAAAGAGTGAATCATGATGGAAGCATAGTATTTTCATCTCTTGTCATTGTTATTTGCTTGATTTTCTTCTTTCTCATTACTTTTTTTCCTTTTTGATCTGATTTTTCTTGCATTACATGACAAATATGGAAATATGTTTAAAAGAATTGCCCATATTTGACCTACATTGCTCACTGATTTAGGGATAGGAAAAGTAAGAAAGAGGAGGAGAAAAATTTAGAACACAAAGTTTAACAGAAACAAATGCTAAAAAATCATCATTGTATATATTTGGAAAAATAAAACACTATTGAAAGGATTAAGGTTGAGCGCCTTTTAATTTGATATTCATTCTATCACTAAACTACTGGCATTCACTTATTCCATTCCTCACTTCAGAGTCAAGTCCCACAAAAGGAAATATACTTATGTTTATGTATATTTGTCTTGTGATGTAATCTAGCAAATTCATTGATATATTTTGGTATATGCAAGATTCTTAACCTTGTTTTTATATTTGACCTTTACATGATCCTATTATTTTCTTCCTAAAAAAAATTATTCCAGCTATTTCTTCCAGTTATTTACTCTGGTTTTTTAATCTAATTACCCATTTCCTCCACTCAGAGAAGGAAATGCTGCTATGGGTCTATTATTATATATGTGCACATAAATAACAACACTCTTTCTAAGTATCTGACTTATAAGCTTAAGTTACATTGTCACAGAAGTTACTTTACCTGGGAAAAGTTGATTGCATTCTAATTGGGATGGGATGTATAAACAGACTAAGTTATTAATTTAAGATTATATCACATGAGTTGTCTGTAAGACAACCCATTCAGTTACTATACATGTACAAAAGAACTTAATATTACACTACTTCCAAATGTTTTTTAAATGTTAGTGCAACTTGCTTGTACTTTGTAACATGTCTCATACACATCCCATCGTAAACATTAGATTGAAATAAATTGAATGATTCTTTACACTAACAAAAGATGCACTATAAATCACTATCCTCTAAGAAAAAGAAAACTAGTTGCACAAAAATTCTTTTTAATACAGATAAAAGAGTGTTTCTTTTTAAACTCTCTAAAGAATAAATTGGTCTCATTCGCACAAACTGATGCAACATTGCCCAATTACTTCCATAATACTCTTAGCTATTTCAAGGACCTTATCTGATACGTGAAAATATAATTAGTAACAGGCAGCTGACAAACCCAAATATTTATTTGGAATTTTAGGATATGAAGATGTCTTTATTCTTAAATTTAAAAGAGTAAGATAATATACACTTAAGTCTTATGTGAAAGCATCGTAACAATGAGAGTAGATGAAAAATATTTATGTATGACTTGCATTTATATAGATAGGCTATGAGAAGAAGGAGGGGCATGAGCATAATAGTACTAGACTGTAGTGTCTCAGTACAGGGATGCAGAATGAATCATATATGAATGAATATATATATATATATATATATATATATAAATATATATATATATATATGAATCATATATGAATGAATATATATATATATATATACATATTACATATATATATATATATATATATATATATATATATATATATATATATATATATATATATATATATATATACATATTGTGGGATAAAGCATCCTTAGTTTTTTTAACTTTAGGTAAGAGGAACAGTGAAAATTTGGAACCACCAGAGAAGTAGCAAAAATTTCACTCTTTACAGAGTATTGCAGGTTCAAAAAGAAGTACCCAATGGGAAAATCAGATAAAGGGGATCTTACCTTAGGTCATGTCCAAGTTACCTTCTCAACTTTCTCAGGTACATATCCATTTTAGTAGCTATCAGACTGCATACCTCCTTTGGGATAGATATGGCATTCCCATTGAGTGGTTTTATGATAATGCAGACAATCAAAATTAAATAATGTCATCAGATAATAGCCCATGGGATTTTACATTACATATAAAGTTTCACTAATCATGCCTAGGGTTGGATTATTTAATACCTTTTTTTTCTCTTAAAATTTAAATTAATCCTTGTATAAAATATATCACTATAAATCAGGAAAATAATTATATTTTGGAATTCCAGATAGATACTGTGTACTGTAGTTTGGTCAAAAAATAATGTGCCAGAAACTCGCGATTATTTGCTTATTAACAGGTGGTCATCTTTTATGATACAGTAATCCTGACAACAATATAAAATCTCTAAAATTAAAGTGCATTAAGATTAAATTGATTAAAAATGAAATGGCACTACAATCCAACCTAAGTTTAACTTCCTAATTCACAATAAGATACTATCCAAGAATTATTTTCCCCCTCTGGACAAGGATTGTTTGCAACAGGGTGAAGAAATTCCATATTCTAAAAGTGGAGCAATGCACACATTCTTTTATGGAACTATTTAACCTTACCAGAACAATTCCTAATAACTGAAGTAATAGTTTCAAAATTTTAGATAGAATGTCCTCTTTTTATAGACAAACCTGGAAGCTATAATGAAATACATTACCATCTCTTAGCTCCTTTTGTGAAGACATGTGGTGATAATCTCAGCTTTCTATAATTTCCCTATTTACTCTCAAATTAGGGGGATGTTTCTCATGACATACAGCTTTCATCTTCCCAAGTGGCCATGTCAACAGTTTCACTGTGTTACCTTCCTTTGGATTTCACCTTCTCCCTTAGGTTTATAGGCTTCTCTTCAGTCTTGACCTGTATTGTAGACACAAATTTGCAACACAGCACCGGTCTCTTCCCCAGCAACAGTGTAAAGTCCTCTCCTTCACAAAATACACACACAAGCACCCAACACACACACATCCCCTTTTTCTGTTTCTGGAAACCTAATTTTTTTTCTTCTTAAGTCCTTGACAATTTACTTAAATACTTGACATGCTGTGAGATGAGCTCCCTCAGTCACAATAGATCATCCTACCACATTCTGACCTGCCCCATTTTTATACTCAACCAAGTGTGTCCACTTTTGAAGCAGAAAGTAAGGCGTGAGCATTGTGTACCATCTCCCCATCTTCCCTTCCACCCCTGAAGCTCTTTTACTCTTGCATACTTCTGACTTATGAGTTCCTTCAGCTCAATCTTCCTCCCTTTACACTCTACTCCCAGTAGATCCCTTTATCTCAAGGATTCATTTCATTGGGCAGATATCAGCTCATGATAATCAACTTACTCCTGTGCCTTTGCACTCTCTCTGTGGACTGCTTCCAACTGGCCAAAGAAGCAGAATGCTTCTCATTCCATACAGCTTTCATCTTCCCAAGTGGCAATGTCAGCGGTTTCACCTTGTTACCTTCCTTTGGATTTCACCTTCCGCTTGGGTTTGTAGGTTTCTCTTCAGTCTTGACCTGTATAGAAGACACAGATTTTCAACACAGCACTAGACTTTTTCCCAGCCACCCTGGAAAGTCCTCTCCTTCATGAAGCAAATAAGTCCCACCCCCCACACAGATATAGATATGTTTCTTCAGCATCTGGCCCTTAGTACAGTATTCCAACCTCAAAGTGCCTTAAATCCTACACCTGCAAAGAATTGCCTTTGCCCATCCATCTAAACCCTGGGCAGAAGAGTGACAGGGATGGCTTCTTTTTTTTTTTAATTTTAATTTTTATAATTATAACATTTTCTTTGACAGTACATATGCATAGGTATTTTTTTTTTTTTTACAACATTATCCCTTGTATTCCCTTCTGTTCTGAGTTTTTCCCCCTCCTTCCCTCCACCCCCTCTCCTAGATGGCAGGCATTCCCATACATATTAAATATCTTATAGTATATCCTAGGTTCAATATATATTGTATTCGCAAGGTAAAAATAATCTAGGAAGAGAAACAAAACAAAACAAAAACAATGCTCACAGTTTACACTCATATCACAGTGTTCCTTTTCTGGATGTAGCTGATTCTGTCCAAGGGATGGCTTCTTTTGTCATTATAAAGATGTTCTGGAGGCTTTCTAACCCATCTATCCTTCTCTATCCCTATAACCATTTGGTGGCCAGAGGCCCACCTGGAGCCCTAGTGGCTCTGGTCTGATCCTACAGCCCTCGTGTCCTGCCATTTCCCAGTCCTTTGGCTGCTCCAGGGCAAAGTCTCCCTGGCCCAGGGAAGTGCAGTTGGTAACATTCCCTTGCTCCAGGGAACCCTAACCCCAATGCCCCTGATTCTTGCTTTTGTCCCTTCTTATCTTCAGCAACAGGATTTCCCACGAATGCTGGGCTATTTGCATGTTTGGATGGGACCAGTTGAAAGCAGAGATCGATGACAGCATGGGGACTATGTCCACCTTTGCAGGCAGATGACAAGACCTAGTGTTCATGGACCCAATGTCCGGCTTAAGGAAGGGCTAGACCCGAGGCCAAAGCAGGGACCTGATTCCAGTGGCATTCACCTGGTTCTTCATGACTTAAACTATCCCCGCAGGAGAAAGCCTCTCTAGCTGGCTTAGGGGAAGAAGCACAGATGACAATTACCATGCTGTCACCTTTCACCTTAGAGGCAGACTCCGGAAGAGCCAGGTGAGAAGCATTACCCTTCGCGGGGAAGGAGCCTAGTGGGGGCGGGCGCCAGAAGGAGCCTACCTTAGGCTAAGCCAAGGCCGTCCCCTCGGCGTTTTCCCACATACAGACCAGGAACCCTGGACCATCCCAGCCTCTCTGAGCAGTTTCTGTCACTTCTTCCCAATGGAGGATGACTGACTAAAGGACCCTCAAACCGCTCTGCTTGAATAAAAACCCAAACCGCTCCCCACCCTGTCCCAGAGCTTTCATCTCCTGCCCCAAGTTTCCCTAACGCTGCCCTAGCTCTGGATTCCCTGTTGGACGCAAGCAGCCACCCAAGCCGCCCCCCCCTCAGACACCCGAAGAGAATTCCCTCCCACCCCGGCTGCCCGCAGCGCCCAGGAGTCGTGGCGACTCTGCTCAGACCGCGTAGCCATAGTACCTCGAGATTTCCATGTCCTCTTGGCGCTCCTCGAAAAAGTTCCTCCGGCCCAGGGCGGTGTACTGGGCCGCGAGCTCGCGCTCCCGCTGGGCCTTCCTCTTCAGGCGCTCCCGCTCAGCCCTCCATCCTCCCCGGGGAGCTCGAGGCCGAAACGCCCCTGCCCTCCACCGACCAGGCCTAGGGGGGATGGGCCGAGCCGACCAGCGGTCAACCTTCCAAGCCCTGTCTCTGGCAGCTGCCCAGAGCCGACCCTGCGTCCGCGTGGGAGCGGGGCCTTCTGCTCGGGTTCCCCGGCGCTCTTGAATCTTGGGCGCTGGCCAGGGGTCCCCGACCCAACCAGCCGTCCTCTCTTTGTTCTTGGTGGCGCTGAGGAAGGTCGGGAGCTTGTTCCGGACCTCCGGGGTGGGCTCAGGGCGGCCCCTCTTCCGCTTGTTGGACAGCGGGGCCGCTTCCTCTTGCGGCTCAGCGCCGCTCTCAGCCTGCCCTCGGCCCCTCCAAGGCTTTGGCGGCCCCCGCAGCCTTCGGTCCGCTTGCTCGCCTCTGGCTCGGGTGTGCCCCATGTCCTTGGGATGCTCCAGGCCCCGCGACGGAAAATGACGAGTGGGGAGGCGCGAAGCTTCCAGGGCTGTTTCCGAGACTTCTGCCGGGGCTTGCAAACGGACCTGGGCCTGGGCAGGGGGCTGGGGCGGGCGGACAAGGCCGGCCCTCTTGTCCTCCCGCTTTCCCAGAGAGCGCAACTCCGGCACTGCTTCCAGCATGCGCCTGCGCAGGGTGTCCAGGTCCGTTATGCAGGCCTCCGGGCTGGTGTGCTTCTGGCCCGTGCTCCCCGGAAGGCCCGCTTTGGGCCCAGGCTTAGCTGAACGCCCGGGGGGCTTGGTATCCGGACTGCCCTTGCGCGGGATCTGCTGGCCTCTGGCCATTGGGTCCCTGCTGTCCTTGGGGGCCCCCAGGCCTTTGGGTTTTTCCACCTTCCAGGAGAGAGAAAGGAGAGGGGGCAGGCGCAAGGCAACCGCGGGTATTGTCGAGGCTGCTGCAGGGGCTTCCAAACGCTCTTGAATCTTGGCAATGTTCTGGGGGGTTCGGACGGCAGCGGCCAGGTCCTCCTTCTTCTTGCCTAAAGCATTAAACTCTTCAACAACCTCCAGCATGCGCCTGCGCAGGGTGTCCACGTCTGTTATCCAGGCCTCCGGGCTGGTCAGCTTCTGATCCGTGCTCCCCGGGAGGCCCGCTTTGGGCCCAGGCTTAGCTGAACGCCCGGGGGGCTTGGTATCCGGACTGCCCTTGCGCGGGATCTGCTGGCCTCTGGCCATTGGGTCCCTGCTGTCCTTGGGGGCCCCCAGGCCTTTTGGTTTTTCCACCTTCCAGGAGAGAGAAAGGAGAGGGGGCAGGCGCAAGACAACCGCGGGTATTGTCGAGGCTGCTGCAGGGGCTTCCAAACGCTCTTGAATCTTGGCAATGTCCTGGGGGGTTCGGACGGCAGCGGCTGCGTCCTCCTTCTTGCCCAAAGCATTAAACTCTTCAACGGCCTCCAGCATGCGCCTGCGCAGGGTGTCCATGTCTGTTATCCAGGCCTCCGGGCTGGTCTGCTTCTGGCCCGTGCTCCCCGGAAGGGCCGCTTTGGGCCCTGGCTTAGCTGAACGTCCCGGCATATTCTTATCTGGACTGCGTTTGCGCGGTGGCTGCGGCCCTCTGTCCATTGGGTCCGTGCTGACCTTGGGCGCACCCAGGCCTTTGGGTTTTTCCACTTTCCTCAAGGGAGAAAGGAGAGGGGGGAGACGCACGGCATCCAGGATTCTTGCAAGGGCTTCTTCTGGCGCTTCCAAATGCTCGGAGATCTCTGCAGGGGGCTGGCGATCTTGGATCTGGGACTGGCCGCTCAGCTTGTGGTTCTTCTTGTCTGACTCCAGCCTTTGGAAGCTGAGGGAGCTTCTGTGCTTCCTGTGGGCCTCTCGGCTGGGCTCAGGGGGGTCCTTCTTGCGCTTTTTCCTGGGCACTGTTTCTTCCTCTTCTCCCTCAGCTCCACTGTCTGCAGGCGCTTTGTCTGGGAAAAACTTTCCTTGCCCCGGCATCCCTCTGTGCACTCCCACGGCGCTGGCCTTGCTGGCTCCGAGGCCTTTCGGCTGGTCTATTTTCCTCAAGGGAGAAAGGAGAGGGGGGAGACGCACGGCATCCAGGATTCTTGCAAAGGCTTCTTCTGGCGCTTCCAAATGCTCGGAGATCTCTGCAGGGGGCTGGCGATCTTGGATCTGGGACTGGCCGCTCAGCTTGTGGTTCTTCTTGTCTGACTCCAGCCTTTGGAAGCTGAGGGAGCTTCTGTGCTTCCTGTGGGCCTCTCGGCTGGGCTCAGGGGGGTCCTTCTTGCGCTTTTTCCTGGGCACTGTTTCTTCCTCTTCTCCCTCAGCTCCACTGTCTGCAGGCGCTTTGTCTGGGAAAAACTTTCCCTGCCCCGGCATCCCTCTGTGCACTCCCACGGCGCTGGCCTTGCTGGCCCCGAGGCCTTTCGGGTGGTCTATTTTCCTCAAGGGAGAAAGGAGAGGGGGGAGGCGCACGACATCCAGGATTCTTGCAAGGGCTTCTTCTGGCGTTTCCCAACGCTCGGAGATCTCTGGCGCGGGCTGGCGCCCCTGGATCTGGGACTGGCCGCTCAGCTTGTGGTCCTTCTTGCCTGGCTCCAGACTGTGTGTGTCCACTTGGGCAACGCTCACTTTGCTGGCCACGAGGCCTTTGGGCTGGTCCACCGCCCTCAGGGGAGAAAGGAGAGGGGGGAGGCGCACGACATCCAGGATTCTTGCAAGGGCTTCTTCTAGCGTTTCCCAACGCTCGGAGATCTCTGGCGCGGGCTGGCGACCCTGGATCTGGGACTGGCCGCTCAGCTTGTGGTCCTTCTTGCCTGGCTCCCGACAGTGTGTGTCCACTTGGGCAACGCTCACTTTGCTGGCCACGAGGCCTTTGGGCTGATCCACCTCCCTCAAGGGAGAAAGGAGAGGGGGGAGGCGCACGACATCCAGGATTCTTGCAAGGGCTTCTTCTGGCGTTTCCCAACGCTCGGAGATCTCTGGCGCGGGCTGGCGCCCCTGGATCTGGGACTGGCCGCTCAGCTTGTGGTCCTTCTTGCCTGGCTCCCGACAGTGTGTGTCCACTTGGGCAACGCTCACTTTGCTGGCCACGAGGCCTTTGGGCTGGTCCACCGCCCTCAGGGGAGAAAGGAGAGGGGGGAGGCGCACGACATCCAGGATTCTTGCAAGGGCTTCTTCTAGCGTTTCCCAACGCTGGGAGATCTCTGGCGCGGGCTGGCGATCCTGGATCTGGGACTGGCCGCTCAGCTTGTGGTCCTTCTTGCCTGGCTCCAGGCTGTGTGTGTCCACTTGGGCAACGCTCACTTTGCTGGCCACGAGGCCTTTGGGCTGCTCCACCTCCCTCAGGGGAGAAAGGAGAGGGGGGAGGCGCACGACATCCAGGATTCTTGCAAGGGCTTCTTCTGGCGTTTCCCAACGCTGGGAGATCTCTGGCGCGGGCTGGCGCCCCTGGATCTGGGACTGGCCGCTCAGCTTGTGGTCCTTCTTGCCTGGCTCCAGACTGTGTGTGTCCACTTGGTCAACGCTCACTTTGCTGGCCACGAGGCCTTTGGGCTGGTCCACCGCCCTCAGGGGAGAAAGGAGAGGGGGGAGGCGCACGACATCCAGGATTCTTGCAAGGGCTTCTTCTAGCGTTTCCCAACGCTCGGAGATCTCTGGCGCGGGCTGGCGCCCCTGGATCTGGGACTGGCCGCTCAGCTTGTGGTCCTTCTTGCCTGGCTCCCGACAGTGTGTGTCCACTTGGGCAACGCTCACTTTGCTGGCCACGAGGCCTTTGGGCTGCTCCACCTCCCTCAGGGGAGAAAGGAGAGGGGGGAGGCGCACGACATCCAGGATTCTTGCAAGGGCTTCTTCTAGCGTTTCCCAACGCTGGGAGATCTCTGCAGGGGGCTGGCGCCCCTGGATCTGGGACTGGCCGCTCAGCTTGTGGTCCTTCTTGCCTGGCTCCAGGCTGTGTGTGTCCACTTGGGCAACGCTCACTTTGCTGGCCACGAGGCCTTTGGGCTGGTCCACCTCCCTCAGGGGAGAAAGGAGAGGGGGGAGGCGCACGACATCCAGGATTCTTGCAAGGGCTTCTTCTAGCGTTTCCCAACGCTCGGAGATCTCTGGCGCGGGCTGGCGCCCCTGGATCTGGGACTGGCCGCTCAGCTTGTGGTCCTTCTTGCCTGGCTCCAGGCTGTGTGTGTCCACTTGGGCAACGCTCACTTTGCTGGCCACGAGGCCTTTGGGCTGGTCCACCTCCCTCAGGGGAGAAAGGAGAGGGGGGAGGCGCACGACATCCAGGATTCTTGCAAGGGCTTCTTCTAGCGTTTCCCAACGCTGGGAGATCTCTGCAGGGGGCTGGCGCCCCTGGATCTGGGACTGGCCGCTCAGCTTGTGGTCCTTCTTGCCTGGCTCCAGGCTGTGTGTGTCCACTTGGGCAACGCTCACTTTGCTGGCCACGAGGCCTTTGGGCTGCTCCACCTCCCTCAAGGGAGAAAGGAGAGGGGGGAGGCGCACGACATCCAGGATTCTTGCAAGGGCTTCTTCTAGCGTTTCCCAACGCTGGGAGATCTCTGGCGCGGGCTGGCGCCCCTGGATCTGGGACTGGCCGCTCAGCTTGTGGTCCTTCTTGCCTGGCTCCAGGCTGTGTGTGTCCACTTGGGCAACGCTCACTTTGCTGGCCACGAGGCCTTTGGGCTGGTCCACCGCCCTCAGGGGAGAAAGGAGAGGGGGGAGGCGCACAACATCCAGGATTCTTGCAAGGGCTTCTTCTAGCGTTTCCCAACGCTCGGAGATCTCTGGCGCGGGCTGGCGCCCCTGGATCTGGGACTGGCCGCTCAGCTTGTGGTCCTTCTTGCCTGACTCCAGCCTGTGGTCGCTGAGGGAGCTGGGGCCCTTCCTGCGGGCCTCCGGGCTGGGCTCAGGGGGGTCCTTCTTGCGCTTTTTCCTGGGCCCGGCTCCGTCCTCTTCTCCCTCAGCTCCCCTGTCTGCGGGCGCTTTGTCCGGGAAAAGCTTTCCCTGCCCCGGCATCACTCTGTCCACTCGGACAGCGCTGGCCTTGCTGGCCCCGAGGCCTTTCGGCTGCTCCACCTCCCTCAAGGGACGAGGCAGAGGCGGGAGGCGCAAGACTTCCGGGGCCGGAGGCGAGGCTCCCGCTGGGGCAGCCAGATGCTCTGGGCTCCCGGGAATGGCCTGCGGGGTTCCCAGAGCATGAAACCCCTGAACCGCCTCCAGCATGGGCCTGCCCCCGGCCTCAGGATGGGTCTGGGGGCGCTTCCCCTGCGGGGGGGCCGCTTTAGGACGCGTTGTCGCTTGACTCGCTGGCAGCTCCCTGCTCCGGGAGACCTCGGCCTTCCCCTGGTCCCCCTTCCCTTTCTCCTTCCCAACCTTGGGGTTTCTCTGCTTTGTGCTGGGGGCGGGAGGCAGGGAGCCCGGGTGGCCCCGGTTCGGCGCTGAGGTCGCCAAGGAGCTGCCCCCAGGCCCCCCTGCCGCTGCCCCCGCGGGAGAGCCCCCCAGAATCGGGAGCTCGCTGCCACTGGCGCCCCTAGACTCGAAGAGTTCTAGGCACTGAGGCCTAGAGAAAGATCGGTGTTCCAGGGGACTCTTCATCACGGCTACGGTATCTAAGACAAATTCTTCCTCCAAGAATGTAGGAATTCTTCTCCTGGACTTCCACCAGACTGTCCTCCACACTCAATGTTGTCTCCTTTTATACCCCCAGACAATGGCCTTGTGGCTTCTTACAACCAATGAACTTGCTCCTTTTAAAGGTGTAAACTCCGTTAAAGGTGTAAACTCTGTTTAAGGTGTAAACTCTGTTAAAGGTGTAAACTCCCTTAAAGGTATAAACTCCCTTAAAGACGTGAACCCTGAACTTAGCCCCTAGTAAGAACCAAACACTGTTCGATTCTGGTTTTTTCAGCAGAAATTATGGAAAATCCCCCATTTTGTGGAATGTCCATCTTTTCCCCTGAAAGACAATGTTTCCCTTTCGGGGTAGGGGATACTTAGTTTCCCCCCAAGCTCCTTTGCCTTCTAGAATATCATATTCTGGGCCCTTAAGGTGGAAGCTGTCTGGGGGAATCCTGATTGTGGTTCTTGGATTTTTGAAGTATTTTTTAGCTGTTTCCCCTCTTTTCTCTTTGATCTGAGAATTCTGGAATTTGGCTCCAGTATTCCCTGGAGTTTTCATGGTGGGTGCCTTGCAGGAAGTGATCAGTGGATTCTTTCAATGATTATTATATTCTAGAATATACATAATATTGTGGAATATCAGGGTCATTTTCCTTGATGATATCCTGAAAGCTGTTTTCTTAGTCTATTTTGTCCTGGCTTTCAGGTAGTTCCATAAGTCTTAGATTCTCTCTTCTGGATCCATTTTCCAGGTCAGTTGATTTTCCAATGAAATATTTCATATTTCCTTCTATTTTTTTTTTTCATTTAAACTGATTCTTGATGTGCTATTGAGTCATTCACTGCCATTGATCCAAATCTTATTTTTAGGGAATTATTTTCTTCAGTTTTTTTTTTTTAACCTTCTTTTGCATTTGATCAATTGCACTTTTATAGCAGTTGTGTTGGTCAGTGGGATTTTTCCCTGATTTAACCAATTCTATTTTTTAAAAGAAGTTGTTTCCTTCAGTATATTTTTTCCATTTCATAAGGAAATTTTAAGGAGTTGTTTTCTTCAGTTAATTCAATTGCTTCCTTTTCTAAGGAGCTTTATTTACTTTCCACAGAATTCATCATTTTCCTGCAATGTTCCCAGTTTATCCCATTTTTCTTCTAACTCTCTCTTTAGAATCTGTCTTGACACTTCCAAAAACAGCCTTTGAATTGGATACCAGTTCTTATCCCCCTTTGAGGCTTCATCTGCAGGCCCTATGCATTTCCTGTTCTCTCCTGGGTTTATGTTCTAGTCTTCCCTGTCTCCATATTAACCCTGTATGGTCAGAACTGTTTTTTCTTTTTTGCTCATTTGAAAACTTTGAGGTCTGCTCTTATGGCACAGGGAACATTGTCCCAAGCTTCCTCTGCAAAGCAACAGAATCTTCTCACTGACTGTGCTGGGGCTGGGGCTACGGGTTTTTCCTGTGTCCTGAATTCCTTGGCCATATCCTATTTGCAATGCTAGGTTTCATTGGCTCATCATTTGCCTCCTGTGGGTGCTTTGGATGTCTCAGAGCTGGTCTGCTGGTCTGGCCTTCTAAATCAGGCAGAGTAACCATTGCTTCTGTATATTGACTAAGAGGCTCCCACTAGATTCTCTGCACAAGACCTCCCTGTGCTGCTCCTGCACTGGGCTGTATTTCCCCTTGCCCGATTGAGACAGACCTTTCCTAAAGTCCTTAGAGGATATCTTAACCTGGAAAATTATTGCACTCCTAATATTTGTGGGTTCTGTCACTTCAAAATTTATTCAGGAGCTTGATCTAGTGTTGATTCTGAGGGAAGTCAGGAAGAGCTCAAGCCATGTCTTGTCTACTCTCTACAATCTCTGCCTTCCAGACTTTAAATTCCTTACTCAGGGTCTCCCTCAGGCTGCAATAAATGATACAACATTTGAACTTGAGTCTTCCTCACTCTCATTCCAAAAAATATCAAAAATCAATATTGAAGAATGGTGGAATGATAGAGACATTAATATATTATTAGTTTTGGCATAGCACAACCATTTTGGGAAGCATTATATATTTGGACAAATAAAGTAATTAAAATTTCCAAAGAAATTTGAACCAGAGTCTCAATCATTGGGTTTAAACTCTAAGGTGGCAATTAATAAAAAGGAATTCCCCATATATGCCAAAAACATTGATAGCAATTGTAGAAAGCTGGAACTCTGAAAAGGTGTATCTGAATTTGAGATAGTAGAACACTTAATGCTAATTACCTATTCAACCTATGATAATGGTTCTATAAACATATAGTGATATAATGGCTCTCCTCATTATTAGTGCTTGCTGAATGTGTTGTGATGAGATAATCAGAGGCAAGGATTGGAGAATTGAGAGAGAGGGTCAGTGCCTCTCTGACATAGCACAGTGAGGAGAGAGGTCTTCAAGATTCAGACTCCAGAGTCCTGGATTCATCTTTGGCAAGCTGTGTGACAATTTGCCTGCCTCCTTTACTTCTCCTCCTAAACACCAAAGTCTTTGACTGATCCTGAGGCCCTCCAGGGAGCTACCATGGACATTATATTTGTAGCCTCAATGTGGACTAAGGACTTGCATGAAGCAGGATTGTTATTTCAGTGAAGAAGTCCCTGTGACCAGGAAGTAGTGGAGTATTAAAACAGAGAAGCAGGAAACTTTGTAAAGGATTGAAAAGGGGCAGATACTAGGAAAAGAGCCTCCCCCACCCCCACCCTCACACCAATCCCCACCGAAAAGGGATCTCTATATAAAGCATACTTAGGTTAATAAAGAGACAAGGTTTGCTTGTAATGTAGGAGCAGATTAGTGGGCTTTTAGAAACATTAGAATGCATGTCCCCTTGGTTCTTCAAGGAAGAAAAAATAGAGGCAGATAAGTGGGAACTAGTAGGAGAGCAACTAAGTGAATATTACAATGATAATGGTCCTGATTCAATTTCTGAGGAAACATTCTGTATATACAATATAATAAAATTGACCTTAAAGAATCCCACAAGTTCAAAAAAAAATACAAGTTTTAAGGAGAACAGCCAGACAAGGAAATATGAGGAGAAGGAGGAAGAGAAGGGGAAGGGTATTGAAAAATTGATGAAAGGCATGGGGAGTTGAGTGAGTTTGAAGGATGTGGGGATTCTCACTTTAGTTCAGTTCAGTTTCATTTCTACCTACACCTGAGCAGGCTCTAGACCCTTCCTCATTAATTTCAATTTGATCAGTAGAGGAAGGAAAATGAATGGGAAGGGCAGTGATAGCACTAGCACCTCCCCCCCCATTAATCACCCCCCCCCCTTATGACAAGATTGCAAAAGGCATTACTGAAAGCCCAAGAAGAAGGAAAGAGTATGTCAGCTTTAAAAATAGAAGCATGCCCTTTGATTAAAGAGCTTAACTCTTCAGGTCAAGGAAGGAAAAGATGCACTCCTTTTAATCTAGAAATTATCAAAAACCTGAAAAAGGCTGAAAAAAGCTTGCACTCTTTATGGGTCTAAATTGTTTTATGTTAAGATGTTATTAGACATTATCTTGGGGGCGGAGCCAAGAAAGCTGAGAAGACACAGGCGACTTTCTAAATTCCTCTCATGCCCTCATGATCAATTATTAAATTTCTACCATAGTAATTTCCATTTTCCCAGCACTTTTTGTCAAATAATGAATTCTTATCCCAAAAGTTGGAATCTTTGGGTTTGTCAAACACTAGATTGCTATAGTAGTTCACTATTTTGTCCTGTGAACCTAACCTATTCCACTGATCAACTAGTCTATTTCTTAGCCAATACTAAATAGTTTTGGTGACTGCTGCTTTATAATATAGTTTTAGATCAGGTACAGCTAGATCACCTTCATTTGCTTTTTTTTTTTTTTTTCATTAATTCCTTTGAAATTCTCGGTTTTTTGTTCTTCCATATGAATTTTGTTGTTATTTTTTCTAGGTCATTAAAATGGTTTCTTGGGAGTCTGATTGGTATAGCACTAAATAAATAGATTAGTTTAGGGAGTATTTTTATCTTTATTATCTTCGCTCGGCCTATCCAAGAGCACTTAATGTCTTTTCAGTTATTTAAATCTGACTTTATTTTTGTGGCAAGTGTTTTGTAATTTTGCTCACATAATTCCTGATTTTCCTTTATTTTATACTATTGACAATTATTTTGAATGGAATTTCTCTTTGTATCTTTTACTGTTGGATTTTGTTGGTGATGTATAAAAATGCTGAGGATTTATGTGCATTTATTTTGTATCCTGCAACTTTGCTAAATTTGTGGATTATTTCTAATAGCTTTTTATTAGAATCTCTGGGGTTCTCTAAGTATACCATCATATCATCTGCAAAGACTGATAAAACTCATTACCTACTCTAATTCATTTAATCTCTTTCTCGACTCTTATTGCTGAGGGTAGTGAACAAACTGCATTTTGAAGCATGAAGCTGCCTCTTTTTCATTTCCAGCATTAGTGTTTTCTGCAAATGATTCATTAAAATATTTGTAATTAAGTTTCCTTTGAATAAACTAGAAAACAATAGAGCACTCTCTATCTGGGTAGGAGTATAATTGTAACCTATGACCCAGCTCCCAAAGCTTTGAGCTTTTTTTTTTTTTTTTTTTTTTTTTTTTACTCTTTTTACTCTTAAGGGGATTTTCTCCTCACTCCTTTTAATTTCTTTTCACTCACCACCAAGAATTGCCTTGAAAGGCTAAAGAAATGTAATTTTGATCCCTAGGTTTTATGGAAGTTTGTGTTTCAAATATCTCACTAGAGATGTTCAAACAAAATACCAGTGGCTTCTTGTTGGCAATATTGTAGAAAAAAATCATGGTCCAGGTCAGGGTTATAACAGGTACCTTGTGTGATCCCTTCCAATGATGATATTGCTTGCTTCTAAGGTGGCCTTGGATCAAACAGAATAAGAGTAGATTAAGTCTATCAAAAATCAATAAACTACATTTGGATGACCATAGGATCCATTAAGAAGGAATGGCTCAGCACAGTTTTCCCCCAATTTTTTTTTTTACCAGCTATCTGATTTTTAGATTTCTTGGATGTTATATTAAGCTTTTGGAATCTCTTTATCTTTCAAGATTGAATCAAGATATGAATATCTCATTATTTCCCTCTTCCTCTCTGATCAGATCTTCCTGCAGGTCAAGTTCAGGGGCTGGGGGTAGTGGAGGGCACTAAGGAGAGTCTTCTCCATTTCTGGCCATCATCTTTATTCTTTTAGACTTATTTGTACTTCTCCATCATTTCTCTATGACTTTCATTTTTCAGTTTCCTTTTGAATAGTGTCTTCCCTTATTAAATTGTAAGATATTTGAGTGCAAGGATTGGCTTTGTTTTTTTTTTTTTTTTTTTTTTTTTTTTGTATTTAAAGAACTTAATGAAGACCTGGCAGAGGGACTAAATTATATGAAAGAACTCTTACTTGGAGTCTCACTAATACTTTCAACCAAGTGAGAGAAGGGACATCTAAGAATGAACAGTAGTCCTTTTAAGTAAATAAATCACTGAGTTAATATTTAGGTTTGCTGCCAAAAAATGACATGAAAGCTCTAAAGCTTTACCACTTTTATGATCAATTTTAAGTGTAGATTTACTCCTTTTATGTAGTTTAAAGATAAGTTAATGCCTGAGTGTCATGAGAAGAGAACTTGATGCACTCTTAGGTCCCTTATAACTCTGAAATTCTGTGAGGGTCAGGTTGTATTTGCATGGGAAAATACCTGAGGCTTGGCAAGGAACTAAGTGGATGCTAAGATGCAGTTTCCTGACTTCGGTATGGTCCTATGTCCAGCTTAATACCTTTTAACTAACTTAAAACAGCTATCACGCTAGACTGGGACTGTGATGGACTCTTCTTGATATAACACAACTGCTCTGATCTTGTAAAAATTATAATGGGCAATGCTGTAGCATTTAAAAATTTTTTTTCTTACATAAAATCTTTTTATTATGGAACTTTCTACACCACAAATCTGCTAAGTTGGTAAAACTAGTATTTTTATCTTCAGTTTGAAGCTGAGGAGATCAAGAAACAGTGAATTTTATTGATATCCCCAATTCACTTAGTAAGCACTGAAGCTAAGACTCACAGAATTTTTATTTTGGGAAGGACCTTAGAATCCTTCTACTCTAATTTCAAACTGAGAATCCCTTCTAAAACCCATTTGGCAAAGGATCATACAGTCTATGCTAAACAATCACTAACTGGATATTGTCTCAGTCAAAGTGATACCTGTTAAAGACTTTGCTTGGAAAGGCCAAGGTTTCCCATTGCATCCAAGGCCATCTCCAATCCTCCTGGTCTATATATGGCTACTGGTTCCAGATGGCTCTGGAGACAGGTGACTTTGCCTAGCCCTCTCTCATTGAAATCCAATTCACTTGCAAATCACACCATCTCCTTGACATTATGGTTCTCTTTGAGAATGAAGGACAAATAATAATAATTTTGAGTAAAGAAGCCATGATTTTCAACAGCAGTACATTCCATATTGGGAGAATTTGGAATGTTGGGTATTTTCTTTCTTTGTTGAACTGGAATCTTCATCTTCTGCTCCAAGTGGGATCATTCATGTAGTCATGGAGGTACAAGAGCTCCAAGGGATCAACTATTTTGTTCCATCATGCTATTGTGGAGCAAAAAATTCAGGCTTTGAATTCCACTACTCTTGATTCAGAGAGTACAAATCTGGAGACAGCAAGTGATGTAATGATGGATAGAGTACTGGCCCTGAGTCAGGAGGACCCGAGTTCAAACCTAGCCTCAGACACTTAATATTTACTAGCTATTGGACCTTAGGCAAGTCACTTAACTTCAATTACCTTGCAAAAAAAAATCTGATAATATAATCAGATAGTACAGATCTGATGGGAGGGGATGTTCTACTGAAGTCTTCCTTTAATGTTCTGTCGTCTTTCAATTATAATCCTTCTCTGGGAGGAGGTTTCTTTTCTGTATAATCTTTTCCTCTGTGAGCAGGTTTCTTGAGAGGCTTGTGGAGCCTTCCCCTCCAAATGTGTGGGATTGCTGGACTTGCAAATCCACAGGACGTCTTCTCTTTGACTCAATCCAGACTACTGTTCAAACTGACGGTCGAGAGGCAGCCTTGGTGGCTCCTTATATCCTCCCAGAGAATGGGCTTATGGGTATTATAAAGATGTAAACTCCTTTAAAGGTGCAAACTCCTTTTCAGAAGTCTAAAGGTGTAAACTCCTTTAAAGGTTTGAACTAAAGATGTGAACTAAAGGTGTGAAGTCTGAGCTAGAGAATTGTTTAGACAACCTGAGTCAGCACCTTGTAATCCTAACATCTTCCCATATTCTTTCTATTTCTTACCTTTGGAGTAGTGTATTTAAGACTATATATATATCTATATATATATATATCTATATATGTATATAGATATATATATATATATATATATAGATATATATATATATATATCTATATATATATAGATATAGATATAGATATATAGATATAGATATATAGATATCTATATCTATATCTATATATCTATATATCTATATATCTATAATATATATATATATTTTGAGTTTCATGGAAACTTTTTGAATGTAAGGAGGTTACCTCTTTTGCAAATCCATGTTCAATTCCATTGTGAGGAGAGTTTCAAGTAGAATGAAGCTATGAATTTTGAAGGCAATATAAGTAAATATTTGGGGAATAGAGTGTTAAGGACCATGCCTAAATGAAGGGGCAGATCAATTCTCTGAGAGCCTCCACAGCTGTGAATTATAACATCTGAAAGAGTTGCAAAGCAGCCTTTACTGACCCAGGTGTTGCTTGTGGACTGGGAATGAAATAAATTGGAGGCAGAGGGAAGAGGAAAGTGTAAAGGGCTGAAACTCTTGAGTAGGTGTGCTGGAATCAGACAACCGAACACTTAAGACTAATTTACTCATTGGACAACACTCTATTAGCATATGCTTGGCAAATGGCCCTTCCCACTATTCTGTGCTGGTTTGATCTTTTGGTGTATACAGATAATTGTAGGAGGCATTACCGGGTGGAGTAAGACAAGCCAGAGTCACTTTTGTGGTAGACAAGGAGAAGGGAGATAGTGGAGAGCTTGTGTCTATTCCCTTCACTTCCACCCCTAAAGACCAAGAATAAAGACTAAGGACTTTTGCTTATCCTGACTCTGGCTGATTCTAAGGCATCCAAGGTGTTAAGTCGGTCTTCACAGGAGAAAGGTCAGACAATGCAACTGCCTCTCAGTCTCCTTGTATCATCATCATCCATCATCATCCTTTCACAAGAAGAAGATCCATTCTATAGATCTTAGTTAACATCCAGCAGCCACTGGCAGGTGACCCATATATCATGACAATAGAGCCATTTTGGTAAGCTCATAAGACAACGCTCTGACTTTCCCTCACCTCTTGAAGAGAGATAAGAGAGGTATGTTGATAATTTCTTGTATTTTATCAGTACTTCATATGCCTAAACATATCTATTTGGGGGATTAAATAGTATATTGGATAGGCATTACTTCCTTGGAGATTTCCATAAAAACTAGAGACCCTAGTTTGTAGAACTCTAACCCAAAGTTATGTTTTGTAGTTTTTTAAGGGAGTTCTGAGTAGTAAGTGAGAAGAACTCAGAAGACATGAGGAAGAGAATATCCCCTCAGGTTGAAACCAGTGTGTATAATTTAGCTCAGAGTCTGGGAGCTAGACCACAGGTTACAATTATGCTCCTACCCAGACAGAGGGTGCTCTATTGCTTTCTGATCTTTTTAAATGAAAACTAATTCAAAAATCATTTCTTAAATGAGTCATCTGCAGTAAACATTGCTTTTTCAAATGGAAAATTTCTCTGACAAGGGTAGAGAACCCTGAGAGTAACTTTCGGTGGCATTCATCTCATTTAAACTAGTTTAATAATTGGTCTATTAGTGTGATAGACAGAAGCACCACTTTTTAAAGAACATCTTAGCTCATTATAGTAAATACATAATAGTTGTGAGCCCCTTGTTTTGCACCCACTCTTACAGGGGGATGATTATATGAATCCTAGCTCTTCCTTTGAAAGTTTTTTCTTTAATGCTTTGTTTAAATTAAAGAGTCTCCTGTCCTTTTGTAATAGATCCTGGCAACTGTAGCTTCATTCACTTAAAATTATATTTCTTTGTAAAACTGTTTTAAAAGACTTAAAAGAATAGCAAAGCTTTGATGTTTGACATGGGTTGTTAGGAGAACCAGCTTCTGCCTTCGTCATTTCCTCCTAGAATGATTATGAAGCTATTATATTTTGCATAAAAATGCTGTTAAATCTTCCTATTAGCTATCTCCATTTGCCATTACCACAAGCTTGGGATATATTATGCCATTGCATCCTTCAAACAACTCTCTGAGGTAGGCCATATGTACATCCATTATTATTTCTATTTGTCAGATAAGAAAACTGAGACTCAGAGATGTAGCTCATTTGGGATGCTTGGGCCAAGTGGCAGAACTGAGCCCCGATCCTGTTTTGAAGCTCCATAGCCAGTGTCCTTTTGTAAAGGGCTAGAACTGAGCAGATGCATTTAACATCAGGTAATCTAGCACTTAGGGCTAATTACCAATTGGACAATTCTCTATTAACATGCTCGGAGGATGACCCTACTCAACTCTGTGCTGGCTTGATCTGTGGGTGTAGACAAAGAAAGGGAGGAGAGATCAGAGGGTGAAGTAGGAGAAGCAGGATCATTCCTGGGTGGTGGAGAGAGAAGAAGGAGGTGTGGAGATTGCTAGATCTAATCCCCTGATGGCAACCCCCAAAGACCAAGAATAAAGACTTTTGCTTATCCTGATTCCGGCTGATTCTAAGATATCCAGGGTACTAACATGGGCACAGCATCCTTTCTCTTCCATGATGCTTCTATAGTATTTGAAGGACCTTTCTGTGGCAAATGGGAAAGGTGTGCAGTGACTCAAAATTTTAATCCCACAAATTCATGAGAAGAGTTGTTAGTGGCTAGAAATGGGCAATTCTATCAGATGGAGTGCCAGTCCTGAAGTCGGTAAAACGTGAATTCCAATCTGGTCACTTATTAATTGTGTGACCTGGTCAAGCAAGTCATTCAACTTTCTTCACTTCGGTTTCCTAATTGGTAAAATGAACCGAAGAAGGAAAGGGCAGATCTCTCTTGTATCTTTGCCGAAAAATCTCACATAGGTCATGACTGAACAGCTCCAACAAAATATGAGCTTCTCTCTTTTGTTCCATGAGGTCTTTAAACCAGAGCTAAATGACCAATTATCAGAGGCATTATAGTTTGGACAAAATATACGGGGGTGGGTCCCTTCAAAACTTCCTACTGCTTCTTTGACAATATGGCACCCTCTATCTTGAACTATTCCCAAGTTGGCTACTACTCAGTCTCTTAGGCTGATGATACATTACCATCCATCATGTGCACTTTGATTGTACTTCACTAGAGAGGGGATGGCTTCTTGGCTCAGTAAGAAGTCAGATGAAAATCAGTTTTATGCTGATAGTAACAATTCAAAGCACTTTTATGAAGTCTTGAAGATGGGCCAAAGACCTATGGTACATCTCATCTACTCAGTGCTGATGGAGAAATATTGATTAGAATATAATCCTAAAGATATGAGCTGAATAATTCCATACCATTCTCAACAGATCATCAACAATCGATTCTGAATCCATTGACCATTTATCTTAGATTGAAATCAATCCCTCGGCAGCCATAGATCCAACTGAAGAAGAGGTTTGAAATTCCATTAGGCTCCTTTCATATGGCAAGCTGAATTTCACAAGATGGGATATCCATTGCTCAAACAAAAGTTGACTGAAATTTCATGGGTTAAAAATTTCTAAATAAGTATCCAGGATCTTATAGTCAATATATGTCAGAAGTAGTACTTGAATTCAGATCTTCCTGGCTCCCAGGCAACTTCTTATTTTCTATGTCACAACTACCAGAGGGGATTCAGAAGATTAAAGAGATACAACATTTTGTCCAATATCACAAGAAAGTATCTGAGGGAGGATTTGAATTCCAGTTTTCCTGACTGGCTTCGTGCCCTTGTACATGATCTTGGAAAATCCTTACTTCTCAATAATACAAGGGTGTAAGTTTCCTCAACTATAGAATAAGGAGAATGAATAAACATCAGAGGTGCTTTCTCCTCTATATCCTAGAATCTTATTGCCTTAAGACAGTGTCTTGCTTGCAAAACAATCTGAGATAAGAAACATGCACACAGACATGATCAGTGACAAAAAAATTAACATGATTTTTTTTGGTACTGATTATTGACAATGCATGAGTTCAGAAAAGAGAGAAATCTATGAATGACCTAAGCAAGCTTCCTGGGGAGAGCAGATATATCCTTGGCTTCAAAATACAGGTAGGATTTGATTCAAGAATAGAATAGACTAGAGGGAATTGCAGGGAGGTGATAGAGCATGGGCCAAGTTGGGGAGGAGGAAATGGAAATGTGGTGTGTGGAGGACAATGCGTAGGTCAGTTAATCTAGAGCAGAAGATATACTTTGGAGATTTGGGGAAATTAGTGTGAATGACAAAGGGAGGGTCAGACAGTGAAGGACTTTAAAAACTAGCCAGAAGGGGTTAGAATTCATGCAGTGGAAAACTGGGAAACACAAAAGGCTTCTAAGCAGAGAAATGAGATGATAAAACTGACAGTGAGACAGTAGTGAGCAGAATAGATTAGAGATGAGGAGATTCTGTAGTGGGAGACCAGTTAGAAGGATACTACAGTAATAAAGATGGAGAACACTAGTATGATAAAGTTAAAACTGGAGGATCCCTAAAAGGGATTACTTCAATCAACCTCTCTGGTTTTGTGAAACTAATCTAAGAAATGAATGATTTGCTATGGCAAGTGTGTAGAAAAAGGTGGCCAGGATGGTGAAAGCTTCAAGTTCATTGCAAAAATCATCCACCAAGCCTAAATTTGCTATATGGACCTATGGGTCTTGGTTCTGTCCTTGGGTCAAAGAGAAAAAGACTTCCTTCTTCCATGTGACAGCTTTCCTGATATTTGAAGACAGTTACTTTATCCACTTCTCCTTTGCCAAGCCTTCTCTTTTTCATGGCAAACATTCTCACCTTTTTGACTAATCCTTGTGAAAAAATGCACTTGAGAATCATGCTAGTTGCTTTATGCTTGATACCCTCCAGGTTATTAATAATTTGTTGTTAATCAATAAACCAATGGCATTTGTTAAGCTTATATTCTATAACAGATATTGGGGTAGATGCTGAGGACACAAAAATAAAAGTGAGACAATTCCTGCTTCAATGTTCTATTGGAATAGAAAATTTGGACTCATAGAAGCACATTGAACAATTACCAATTTCTTTGTCTCTTCATTTTACCATCATTAACCTCGTCTCCGACATTTTTTATCATGTCCTGTTAAATTAATGCTAATACTCATTATACCATCTCCCATAGTTTCAAGGATCATCTTAATGAGAATGATTTTCAGATCTATATGTTCACCCTTAACTACTTTCCTGAACACCAATATCAAATCATCAATTGTCTATGTCAAAATTAAGCCCATAAGTATTGCAAACTCAATATGTTCAAAATAGAATGTAATTTATTTCCCCCCAAACTCTCCCCTCTTTCCAAGTTCTATGTTGCTACTGAAGTTATGACCATTCTCCCAACATTTCTATCTTCTGTTATCCTTAATTTCTCTCTCATAGTCATCCAAACACATCTTATTTTTTCTGTCTTGTCATTTCTTCCTTCACTACATCATCATCTCCATCTTTTATTTGCATAGTTACCTCCTTGACAGAAGCTCTTAGCAACCTCCTTCTGGACCATTCAAATAGTCTTCTGATGGTTCTTCTTGTCTCAAAATGGCTGTCTTTAACCATAATAACAAAACTAACTCTATCAGTCTTTTCATAGCCTTTCACTTCTCCTTAATCTCATACTCAGAAAACTTTAGTGGATCATTATTAGCTCCTGGATCAAATATAAAAACCTGTTTAGATTTTCACAACCTGGTCTCTTTTTACTTTTCTAGTCTTGTTATATCTAATTCACCCCTACATACTTTGAGAACGAAGGATACTAACCTCTTTGATATTCATTGTCCAAGATATTCCATCTTCCATTTGGATGCCTTTTTTTCCTGTTGCCTCTCCCCATGTCTGCTGTGGTCTCCTCCCTTAATTTTCTGTTTTTATGGATTCTGTTTATTTTTTGTTTTTATGAATTCATCTAAAAGCCATCTCAAATCCCATATATTGTAAGAGATCTTTCCTGGATCACTTTTTCCTCCCCATGCACACTGTTAGTTGTCTTCCTTCTGATATTACTTAATTTTATTAATACTGTACATATATTTCTATGCAATTCTCCTTATTACAATATAAACTCCTTGAAGGAAGGATTCCTTTGTATCCATAGGACTTAACTCAATGCCTAGAAGATTTAGCAATTAGTTGATAAAATAAATGGTTTTTGAGTGTGGGAATAGTCTCTAGAGCCATAAAAAACAAAACAAACAAACATATAAGTTGTACTTGCCAAAGATGTGGAGATGAAGATGTATGGGAAATACCAATTTCATGAAACTAAGGTAGCCTTAATGTGAGTCTTCTGTACATGTGCAGAAAAATTTCACATTACTCATTCACATTAGAGAAAAAAACAGGCAAGTTTAGATGAAATTTCACTCAAAGTAAAAGAATGCCTGCCTGATATAGATGATCAGGGTGTAAATAAAAGAAAAGTGAGTGAAAAATAACTCTGCAATGGTGACATATCTGATGGAGATGAAAGGCTTTCTTCAAGAGAAAAGTTTCGAGTGGAGTCCTTTATTCCTGTGATGGATCATTGGAAACCAGTTTGAAGAAAAGCCCAATCACATGCTGAACTTCTGAGCACCATTTATCAGTTTGGGTTTATTCATATGCTTCAGAAAAGTCATTGTATGAAGGGGTAGAGCTTCTGATGAAAGACTGTCTTGATCCTAGCGATGTTACTCTCTCAGGGAAATAAAACACTCCCGTGTCTGTATCAAATAAAATGACTTGGCCAAAAACACATTTCTGCCATCAAGAACTGCATCAAATCATCAGCCAAGGGAAGATTTACTTGGCTTTCTCTGATGGTGAAGTAATATTGAGGTTCCTTTTGAATCTAATGGCCACAAACTTCTCAGGAGAAAGGTCGTTTCCACAGTAGGGAAAAATATGAAGAATGAATATAGGATAATATTGTTACAAAAAAACCTATCTCTACTAAGCCTTATGTTCATAGGAATTGATTAATTGCCCAGCATTATATTGCCTGCTAACAATGACTGGGTTCAATAAAAAAGAAGCCACACAATTTCATTATTTTAGTATGCTATCTTGTGAAGTCTTTCAATTCAACTAGAGAGAAAAATGGATCTGCAAATGATATCCCAATAGAACCAACATTCGGAGAGTCTGATCATTTGATTCAGTTTAATTTAATTCAGATAAATAGAGTAGTGGATGGAGTGTTAGGCTTGGAGTCAGGAAGAACTTATTTGGATTCTGACAAAGATATTTACTAATTGTATGACTCTGGAAAAATCATCTAACTTCACTCTTTTATGAAATTAAGATAAAAATAGTACTTCACAGGATTGTAGTGTCAATACAATGACACAAGCATGAAAACTGTTTTTCAATCTGTGAAGCACAATATAAATGTTGGCTTTTGTTCTTATCATATCAATTAACATTTGTTAATCACCTATACACAATGTGGTAGGCTTTATAGAAACAAAAATGAAAATAAGACTTAGCAATTTTCTTTAAGGAGCTTAATTCCCAATAAGGAAGATAGACACATATCCCAATAAGTATCCTATGTATTATAATGTGATAGTTACAAAGGAGGTGCCTAATTAGAGCAGTTAAGGAAATTTGAAAAGATAGAGGGCATCCAAATGTGGCAACAAACTATCATACAAAGGCCATTGGACCCACAGTTTAAGAAATTTATCAGTAGAAAATGACTTTTTCATGGCCACAACTCATGAATAACCCATACACAATGTGGTAGGCTTTATAGAAACAAAAATGAAAATAAGACTTAGCAATTTTCTTCAAGGAGCTTAATTCCCAATAAGGAAGATAGACACATATCCCAATAAGTATCCTATGTATTATAATGTGATAGTTACAAAGGAGGTGCCTAATTAGAGCAGTCAAGGAAATTTGAAAAGATATTGGGCATCCAAATGTGGCAACACACTGTCATACAAAGGCCATTGGACCCAAATTTTAAGAAATTTATCACTAGAAAATGACTTTTTCATGGCCATAACTCATGAAACCATCAAGGTATAAAGGAATGGCTATTTCTATCTTTTGAGTGTTCACAGTAATGTCATAATAGGACCTTTAAAGCCACCAGAGTTTATTTCATTTTTGAGGTGAAGAAACTATAGCTCAGGGCAATTGTCCTTGGGGGGCTTATAAAATATGATACAAATAATAAGCATCACAGGCAGAATTTGAACCCAGATTCTCCAACGTCAAGAATGATATTCTTTCCCCTAGACTATGCCAACACTTTTGCTGGTTTGAAAAAGATCAAAATAAAAATGGAACCCATTTGTGACTGTTGCCCATGACTTAATTTAGGTATAGGGGAAATGAGAGAGCTCAAACCCATTGATGAAATGGAAGGATGTCTACTTTGAGTATGTAAAGACTTCTCTTGTAGAATAGGTGGATGTGAACCATTGCTTCCAAGAGGCCATGAAAGCAGCAGAAAAAGGCTCTGGGGAGTGCTTTGAGTTAGATTAGACATCCAAGATGTCAAGATCATCCATTGCATCCTGAATCATACCCAATCACTTTGACTTTTGTTTTACTGCCAGAGTTCAATAACTCTAGAAGAGAAAATAAAGCCAATGACTTTGTTTACCTCTAACTTAAATTCAGTTTATGCATCAGTGTAAAAAAAGTACATGCTTAAAAATGTTAATCGATTGAAATTGATGCTCTGATGTGACAATCTCAATTTTTGTCTACAAATTTTCTATTTTTAAAAACTTGTTTTATTATAAACTTGGTAATTACATTTGGGATGCAAAAAAACCAGGGCTATACAAGATTTTTTACATGTTGACGTTAAAAATATATGCAGATACACACATGTATATATGTTTATATATATGTAGATTAAATTATTGTTACAACTGGACCAAATGCCTGGGATGCTAGGCCTTCTCCCTTTTTAGTAAGGACCCTCATTAGTTAGGGACCAGACTGGGTTCAGTTTTAGGGGAGCCTGACTATCTAGGAAAAGGATCAGTATCTTTTTCCAATTCTCTTTGTCTTGTTGTGAGTCCTTACCCTTATTGCCTCAAGGGAGAAAATTGCACAAAGCTTTTGTTTTGTCTCAAATCTAATGTCTCTCCAAAGAAGGGAGTAAAAAGCTAATCAATGTATAATTTAATTCAGATATATACAGATATTTATTCCCTACTCACAAAAGAAATGCTTAGCATATAAGGCTCTCACAAATGCTTTGAGGGAAATACTTAAACAAGAGCAGTAATTAGGGGAAGTTTTATATCTCTACAGGCCTACTTGCATAAAATAGAGAAAGAGAGGGCCAACGAATTGGGTTTACAACTAAAATTGCTAGAAAAGGAACAAATTAAAAACCCCCAGACAAACACAAAACTTGAAATTCAAAAAATAAAAGGTGAGATTAATAAAATTGAAATTAAAAAAACTATTGAATTAATTAATAAAACTAAGAGTTGGTTTTATGAAAAAACCAACAAAATAGACAAACCCTTAGTAAACCTGATTAAAAAAAGGAAAGAGAAAAAGCAAATTGATAGTCTTGAAAATGAAAAGGGTGAACTCACCACTAATGAAGAGGAAATTAGAACAATAGTTAGGAGCTACTTTGCTCAACTTTATGCCGATAAATTCGATAACTTAAATGAAATGGAAGAATACCTTCAAAAATATAGCTTGCCCAGATTAACAGAGGAAGAAGTAAGTAGTCTAAATAGTCCCATCTCAAAAAAAGAAATAGACCAAGCTATTAACCAACTTCCTAAGAAAAAGTCCCCAGGACCAGATGGATTTACAGGTGAATTCTACCAAACATTTAAAGAACAACTAACTCCAATGCTATGTAAACTATTTGAAAAAATAGGGATTGAAGGAGTCCTACCAAATTCCTTCTATGACACAGACATGGTACTGATACCTAAACCAGGTAGATCGAAAACTGAGAAAGAAAACTATAGACCAATTTCCTTAATGAATATTGATGCTAAAATCTTAAATAAGATATTAGCAAATAGACTTCAGAAAATCATCCCCAGGATAATACACTATGACCAAGTGGGATTTATACCAGGAATGCAGGGCTGGTTTAATATTAGGAAAACTATTAGTATAATTGACCATATTAATAATCAAATTAATAAAAACCATATGATCATCTCAATAGATGCAGAAAAGGCATTTGATAAAATCCAACATCCATTCCTACTAAAAACGCTTGAGAGTATAGGAATAAATGGACTATTCCTTAAAATAATAAGGAGCATATATTTAAAACCTTCAGTAAACATCATATGTAATGGTGATAAACTAGAACCTTTCCCTGTAAGATCAGGAGTGAAACAAGGTTGCCCACTATCACCATTACTATTCAATATAGTACTAGAAACTCTAGCCTTGGCAATAAGAGCCGAGAAAGAGATCCAAGGAATTAGAGTAGGAAATGAAGAAATCAAATTGTCACTTTTCGCAGATGACATGATGGTATACTTAGAGAACCCCAAAGACTCTGCTAAAAAGCTATTAGAAATAATTCAGAATTTTAGCAAAGTCGCAGGATACAAAATAAATCCACATAAATCCTCAGGATTTTTATACATTACCAACACAATACAACAGCAAGAGATACAAAGAGAAATTCCATTCAAAATAACAGTCGATAGTATCAAATATTTGGGAATATATCTACCAAAGGAGAGTCAGGAATTATATGAGCAAAATTACAAAACACTTGCCACAAAAATAAAGTCAGATTTAAATAATTGGAAAGACATTCAATGTTCTTGGATAGGCCGAGCGAATATAATAAAGATGACAATACTCCCCAAACTAATCTATTTATTTAGTGCTATACCAATCAGACTCCCAAGAAACTATTTTAATGACCTAGAAAAAATAACAACAAAATTCATATGGAAGAATAAAAGGTCGAGAATTGCAAGGGAACTAATGAAAAAAAAATCAGAGGAAGGTGGTCTAAGTGTACCTGATTTAAAGCTATATTATAAAGCAACAGTCACCAAAACCATTTGGTATTGGCTAAGAAATAGACTAGTTGATCAGTGGCATAGGTTAGGTTCACAGGACAAGATAGTGAATAAAAATAGCAATCTAATCTTTGACAAACCCAAAGATCCCAAATTTTGGGATAAGAAATCTTTATTTGACAAAAACTGCTGGGAAAACTGGAAATTAGTATGGCAGAAACTAGGCATGGACCCACATTTAACACCACATACTAAGATTAGATCAAAATGGGTCCAAGATTTAGGCATAAAGAACGAAATCATAAATAAATTGGAGGAACATGGGATGGTTTACCTCTCAGACTTGTGGAGGAGGAAGGAGTTTGTGTCCAAGGGAGAACTAGAGACCATTATTGATCACAAAATAGAACATTTTGATTACACCAAGTTAAAAAGTTTCTGCACAAACAAAACTAATGCAAACAAGATTAGAAGGGAAGTAACAAATTGGGAAAAAATTTTTACAGGTAAAGGTTCTGATAAAGGCCTCATCTCCAAAATATACAGAGAATTGACTTTAATTTATAAGAAATCAAGCCATTCTCCAATTGATAAATGGTCAAAGGATATGAACAGACAATTTTCAGATGATGAAATTAAAACTATTTCCACTCATATGAAAGAGTGTTCCAAATCACTATTGATCAGAGAAATGCAAATTAAGACAACTCTGAGGTATCATTACACACCTGTCAGATTGGCTAAGATGACAGGAACAAATAACGATGAATGTTGGAGGGGCTGTGGGAAAACTGGGACACTGATGCATTGTTGGTGGAGTTGTGAAAGAATCCAACCATTCTGGAGAGCAATCTGGAATTATGCCCAAAAAGTTATCAAAATGTGCATACCCTTTGACCCAGCCATACTACTACTGGGCTTATACCCAAAGGAACTACTAGAGAAGGGAAAGGGTCCTGTATGTGCCAAAATGTTTGTGGCAGCCCTTTTCATAGTGGCTAGAAGCTGGAAAATGAATGGATGTCCATCAATTGGAGAATGGTTGGGTAAACTATGGTATATGAATGTAATGGAATATTATTGTTCTATAAGAAATGACCAACAGGAGAAATACAGAGAGGCTTGGAGAGACTTACATCAACTGATGCTGAGTGAAACGAGCAGAACCAGAAGATCATTATACACTTCAACAATGATACTGTACGAGGATGTATGCTGATGGAAGTGGATTTCTTCAACATAGAGAAGAGCTAATCCAATTCCAATTGATTAATGATGGACAGAACCAGCTACATCCAGAAAAGGAACACTGGGAAATGAATGTAAACTGTTATTTTTACCTTCTGAATCCAATTCTTCCTGTGCAACAAAAAATTCGGTTCTACACACATATATTGTATCTAGAATATACTGTAATATATTTAACATATATAAGACTGCTTGCCATCTGGGGGAGGGGGTTGGGGGAGGAAGGGAAAAAATCTGAATAGAAGTAAGTGCAAGGGATAATGTTGTAAAAAATTACCCATGCATATGTACTGTCAAAAAATGTTATAATTATAAAATAAAATAAAAAATTAAAAAAAAAATGTGCCTGGCACATAAGAAGTGATTAATAATAATTAATAATAATTAATAACAATAATTAATAATAATTATTAATTAATAATATATAATTAATAATTATATAATTATTATATAATATTATAATATTATATAATTATATAATTATATAATTAATAATATATAATTATATAATTAATAATTAATAAATAATAATTAATAATAATAAATAATAAATAATTAATAATAATAATTAATAATAAGAAGTGATTAATAAATTAAAAGATTAATAAATTAAAAGTGATTAATAAACAACAATTTATATTTTAAATGTATAAAATACATATATAAATAAACATTTATGAAATGTTTATTAATCATTTGTTAACTGATTATGTGATTATATGTCAGAACTGTAGGAGGGTCAATATTTCAATCAAAAAGTAAAACAAACCAAAAAACAAATGAAAAAAAGGGAAACAAATAAAATAATTATGGGCCAGTAAGTCTGACTTTAATGCCTAGAAAAATTTTAGAATGAATTATTTCAGAAATAGCTAATCAGTATTTAGAAAAGGAAATTACAATAACAAAAAATTATGTAGTTTTTCCTTGTACATGCCATTATTTAAATCCCTAGCTCTTTGCCCCATGCCGGGTATCTAGTATGTGCTTAATAAATACTTGTTAGAAGACTATCAACTGGACCTTGTTGGTTGCTGTCCTCAAGAAATTCACATTCTTTTTCATTTTTAATTTATGTTATAAAACTATTTCAATAGCATATTATAATTTTTAAATGACTGGATATGAAACTTCAAATTTACTACCAAATATACAACAAAATTAGCATGTAAATTTCTTTTTCTTCCCACCCAATGCTTACAATTAGACAAAAATAGGAGTGTGTGTGTGTGTGTGTGTGTGTGTGTGTGTGTATAAAAACATTACTTTCTACATACTTCTGTTTATCAGTTCTTTCTCTGGATGCATCTTTCTTCATATATATTTTATAGTTGTTTTTTTCTCCATAACAGTACAATAAAAGATATCATTGCACACAAAACTGCAGATCTTATGCACACAACTTGCCATTTCTTTTAAATATACAGTAAAATTATCATGTAAATATCCTTTATTTTTCTTTTTGTGCTACCCCTTTTATTTATATGTTTATCTGTTTTTAATTCTCTAGCTTTTAACTTAGATGGCTACCATGAGGTACAGATAGATATATACATATAAAATTATCCTCTCCATACTACCATTTATAAGCTCTTTCTCTGGGGAAAAATAGTGTCTTTCTTCACGTGTGTTTTTTAAAGTTAATTTGTCTATGTATAATAATCACAGTAATTTATTTGTTCAAAGTCATTCTTGAAACAATATTGCTTACATACAATCAAGCAAATACTATGTTTAAAGATTATAGATCTAGAAATACTATATCTTGTAGAGAAAAAGAGCTGAGGTTATGACCCAATAAAATTAAATATAATCCTTAATGGGAAAAATGGACATTTAATAAACAGAAATACCCTTAGTTATTTATGACAAAAACAGCAAAACTTAAAGGAAAATTTAACATATAACATCCAGGTGAAATACAAACATTAAAGTCAATTAAAAGAGATTCAATGAGGTCAATTCATTTATTTCTTATATATTAAAATATCAGTTCTTTTATGGCTGTAATTTCTATTTGAGAGGTTTGAAAGAATGGGCTAACTTGAGTATGATGGTGTGCTTCTAAAACAAATTGTGTATGGAGAGATAAAAAAGAAACAATTACCTTATAGAAATGAATGGGAAAAGGAATAATTGACGCAGAAGTTAGTATGGGGAGAGCAGGTAGTGTTGGAATCTTACTCCCATTGGGAATGGGTTAAAGAAAGAACAACATGTTTGTCTGGATAAAAATTTTCTAAATTTAAGGGAAAAAAAGGAAGGCAAGTGGATATCTTGGAAAAGAGGATAAGGTCGGGATCCTTGGAGGAATGGGTAGTTTAAGGAATAGGAGAACAAGGTGGCAGATAGAAGTCAAGCAGAGGAGTTACAAAGGCTAAGAGTAAGGTGAAAAGAATAATGAAGAAAAATTTGTTTTTTTTTTTTAATTTAAATTAATTTTATAATTATAATTTTTTGACAGTACATTTGCATGGGTAATTTTTTTTACAGCATTATCCCTTGTACTCACTTCTTTTCCGAATTTTCCCCTTCCTCCTTCTACCCCTTCCCCTAGGTGACAGGCCTTTTCTTCTTTTAAGTATATTTTTATGTACTAATATCAAGTCAATGTTTGCAAAAGTACCATGAATTCTTATGAAAAAAATGATTCTTCCTTTCTACTTCCAGTCAGTTCTGTAAAGATATCCATCATATCAAGTTTATGTAAAATTGTATGGCTTGGTAAACTTGTTTCTTAATTTCTTTGTTAGTTTTATCTAGTTCTGAGAAGGGAAGATTAAAGTCTTCTGCTTTGATAACTCTATTACCTATCTCCACAGATAATTTTAAAAAATTAATTTCTTTCAAATATTTAGATGCTATAGTATTTGGTATATGTAGGCTTCAGTACAGGTATTATTTCATTGTATGTATTGTTTTCCTTTTTTTTTTTTAATTAAATCTATTCAGCCATAATTTTGAGATCATAATTTCCATTCATGGCTTTTTACATCAACTGAAACATAATAAATTCAACATCTAACCTCTATTTTGACTTTGCATATATTTTTATCCTTAAACATGTTTCTTGTAAATAACATATTACTGAATTCTACTTTTTAATCCATTTTGCTATTGATTTTCATTTTATGATTAATTTTATCCTATTCACATTCAAAGTTATAATTACTATTTTTTAAAATTTCTCTTCATATTGTTGTTGTATAAGAAATGTTGAACAGAATGATTTCAGAAAAGCTTGAAAAGACATACATTAATTGACGCTGTGAGGTGAGCAGAACCAAGAGTACATTGTGCACAGTAACAATAAAATTATGTGATGATCAATTGTGGACTTGGCTCTTTTCAACAATTCAGTGATTCAACCCAATTCCAATAGATCTGGGAAGATAGATTTGGGATGCCAACTGTATCGAGAGAAGAATTATAAAGAGTGAATCATGATGGAAGCATAATATTTTCATCTCTTGTCATTGTTATTTGCTTGATTTTCTTCTTTCTCATTACTTTTTTTTCCTTTTTGATCTGATTTTTCTTGCATTACATGACAAATATGGAAATATGTTTAAAAGAATTGCCCATATTTGACCTACATTGCTCACTGATTTAGGGATAGGAAAAGTAAGGAAGAGGAGGAGAAAAATTTAGAACACAAAGTTTAACAGAAACAAATGCTAAAAATCATCATTGTATATATTTGGAAAAATAAAACACTATTGAAAGGATTAAGGTTGAGCGCCTTTTAATTTGGTATTCATTCTATCACTAAACTACTGGCATTCACTTATTCCATTCCTCACTTCAGAGTCAAGTCCCACAAAAGGAAATATACTTATGTTTATGTATATTTGTCTTGTGATGTAATCTAGCAAATTCATTGATATATTTTGGTATATGCAAGATTCTTAACCTTGTTTTTATATTTGACCTTTACATGATCCTATTATTTTCTTCCTAAAAAAATTATTCCAGCTATTTCTTCCAGTTATTTACTCTGGTTTTTTAATCTAATTACCCATTTCCTCCACTCAGAGAAGGAAATGCTGCTATGGGTCTATTATTATATATGTGCACATAAATAACAACACTCTTTCTAAGTATCTGACTTATAAGCTTAAGTTACATTGTCACAGAAGTTACTTTACCTGGGAAAAGTTGATTGCATTCTAATTGGGATGGGATGTATAAACAGACTAAGTTATTAATTTAAGATTATATCACATGAGTTGTCTGTAAGACAACCCATTCAGTTACTATACATGTACAAAAGAACTTAATATTACACTACTTCCAAATGTTTTTTAAATGTTAGTGTAACTTGCTTGTACTTTGTAACATGTCTCATACACATGTATTAATCCCATAGTAAACATTAGATTGAAATAAATTGAATGATTCTTTACACTAACAAAAGATGCACTATAAATCACTATCCTCTAAGAAAAAGAAAACTAGTTGCACAAAAATTCTTTTTAATACAGATAAAAGAGTGTTTCTTTTTAAACTCTCTAAAGAATAAATTGGTCTCATTCGCACAAACTGATGCAACATTGCCCAATTACTTCCATAATACTCTTAGCTAAGGCTAATACCCTTATCTGATATGTGAAAATATAATTAGTAACAGGCAGCTGACAAACCCAAATATTTATTTGGAATATTAGGATATGAAGATGTCTTTATTCTTAAATTTAAAAGAGTAAGATAATATACACTTAAGTCTTATGTGAAAGCATCATAACAATGAGAGTAGATGAAAAATATTTATGTATGACTTGCATTTATACAGATAGGCTATGAGAAGAAGGAGGGGCATGAGCATAATAGTACTAGACTGTAGTGTCTCAGTACAGGGATGCAGAATGAATCAGTGTATATATTGTGGGATAAAGCATCCTTAGTTTTTTTAACTTTAGGTAAGAGGAACAGTGAAGATTTGGAACCACCAAAGAAGTAGCAAAAATTTCACTCTTTACAGAGTATTGCAGGTTCAAAAAGAAGTACCCTATGGAAAAATCAGATCAAGGGGATCTTACCTTAGGTCATGTCCAAGTTACCTTCTCAACTTTCTCAGGTACATATCCATTTTAGTAGCTATCAGACTGCATACCTCCTTTGGGATAGATATGGCATTCCCACTGAGTGGTTTTATGATAATGCAGACAATCAAAAGTAAATAATGTCATCAGATAATAGCCCATGGGATTTTACATTACATATAAAGTTTCACTAATCATGCCTAGGGTTGGATTATTTAATACCTTTTTTTCTCTTAAAATTTAAATTAATCCTTGTATAAAATATATCACTATAAATCAGGAAAATAATTATATTTTGGAATTCCAGATAGATACTGTGTACTGTAGTTTGGTCAAAAAATAATGTCCCAGAAACTCGCGATTATTTGCTTATTAACAGGTGGTCATCTTTTATGATACAGTAATCCTGACAATAATATAAAATCTCTAAAATTAACGTGCATTAAGATTAAATTGATTAAAAATGAAATGGCACTACAGTCCAACCTAAGTTTAACTTCCTAATTCACAATAAGATACTATCCAAGAATTATTTTCCCCCTCTGGACAAGGATTGTTTGCAATAGGGTGAAGAAATTCCATATTCTAAAAGTGGAGCAATGCACACATTCTTTTATGGAACTATTTAACCTTACCAGAACAATTCCTAATAACTGAAGTAATAGTTTCAAAATTTTAGATAGAATGTCCTCTTTTTATAGACAAACCTGGAAGCTATAATGAAATACATTACCATCTCTTAGCTCCTTTTGTGAAGACATGTGGTGATAATCTCAGCTTTCTATAATTTCCCTATTTACTCTCAAATTAGGGGGATGTTTCTCATGACATACAGCTTTCATCTTCCCAAGTGGCCATGTCAACAGTTTCACTGTGTTACCTTCCTTTGGATTTCACCTTCTCCCTTAGGTTTATAGGCTTCTCTTCAGTCTTGACCTGTATTGTAGACACAAATTTGCAACACAGCACCGGTCTCTTCCCCAGCAACAGTGTAAAGTCCTCTCCTTCACAAAATACACACACAAGCACCCAACACACACACATCCCCTTTTTCTGTTTCTGGAAACCTAATTTTTTTTCTTCTTAAGTCCTTGACAATTTACTTAAATACCTGACATGCTGTGAGATGAGCTCCCTCAGTCACAATAGATCATCCTACCACATTCTGACCTGCCCCATTTTTATACTCAACCAAGTGTGTCCACTTTTGAAGCAGAAAGTAAGGCGTGAGCATTGTGTACCATCTCCCCATCTTCCCTTCCACCCCTGAAGCTCTTTTACTCTTGCATACTTCTGACTTATGAGTTCCTTCAGCTCAATCTTCCTCCCTTTACACTCTACTCCCAGTAGATCCCTTTATCTCAAGGATTCATTTCATTGGGCAGATATCAGCTCATGATAATCAACTTACTCCTGTGCCTTTGCACTCTCTGTGTCGACTGCTTCCAACTGGCCAAAGAAGCAGAATGCTTCTCATTCCATACAGCTTTCATCTTCCCAAGTGGCAATGTCAGCGGTTTCACCTTGTTACCTTCCTTTGGATTTCACCTTCCGCTTGGGTTTGTAGGTTTCTCTTCAGTCTTGACCTGTATAGAAGACACAGATTCTCAACCCAGCACTAGACTTTTTCCCAGCCACCCTGGAAAGTCCTCTCCTTCATGAAGCAAATAAGTCCCACCCCCCACACAGATATAGATATATTTCTTCAGCATCTGGCCCTTAGTACAGTATTCCAACCTCAAAGTGCCTTAAATCCTACACCTGCAAAGAATTGCCTTTGCCCATCCATCTAAACCCTGGGCAGAAGAGTGACAGGGATGGCTTCTTTTTTTTTTTAATTTTAATTTTTATAATTATAACATTTTCTTTGACAGTACATATGCATAGGTATTTTTTTTTTTTTTTTACAACATTATCCCTTGTATTCCCTTCTGTTCTGAGTTTTTCCCCCTCCTTCCCTCCACCCCCTCTCCTAGATGGCAGGCATTCCCATACATATTAAATATCTTATAGTATATCCTAGGTTCAATATATATTGTATTCGCAAGGTAAAAATAATCTAGGAAGAGAAACAAAACAAAACAAAAACAATGCTCACAGTTTACACTCATATCACAGTGTTCCTTTTCTGGATGTAGCTGATTCTGTCCAAGGGATGGCTTCTTTTGTCATTATAAAGATGTTCTGGAGGCTTTCTAACCCATCTATCCTTCTCTATCCCTATAACCATTTGGTGGCCAGAGGCCCACCTGGAGCCCTAGCGGCTCTGGTCTGATCCTACAGCCCTCGTGTCCTGCCATTTCCCAGTCCTTTGGCTGCTCCAGGGCAAAGTCTCCCTGGCCCAGGGAAGTGCAGTTGGTAACATTCCCTTGCTCCAGGGAACCCTAACCCCAATGCCCCTGATTCTTGCTTTTGTCCCTTCTTATCTTCAGCAACAGGATTTCCCACGAATGATGGGCTATTTGCATGTTTGGATGGGACCAGTTGAAAGCAGAGATCGATGACAGCATGGGGACTATGTCCACCTTTGCAGGCAGATGACAAGACCCAGTGTTCATGGACCCAATGTCCGGCTTAAGGAAGGGCTAGACCCGAGGCCAAAGCAGGGACCTGATTCCAGTGGCATTCACCTGGTTCTTCATGACTTAAACTATCCCCGCAGGAGAAAGCCTCTCTAGCTGGCTTAGGGGAAGAAGCACAGATGACAATTACCATGCTGTCACCTTTCACCTTAGAGGCAGACTCGGGAATAGCCAGGTGAGAAGCATTACCCTTCGCGGGGAAGGAGCCTAGTGGGGGCGGGCGCCAGAAGGAGCCTACCTTAGGCTAAGCCAAGGCCGTCCCCTCGGCGTTTTCCCACATACAGACCAGGAACCCTGGACCATCCCAGCCTCTCTGAGCAGTTTCTGTCACTTCTTCCCAAAGGAAGATGACTGACTAAAGGACCCTCAAACCGCTCTGCTTGAATAAAAACCCAAACCGCTCCCCACCCTGTCCCAGAGCTTTCATCTCCTGCCCCAAGTTTCCCTAACGCTGCCCTAGCTCTGGATTCCCTGATGGACGCAAGCAGCCACCAAGCCGTCCCCCCCTCACACACCCGAAGAGAATTCCCTCCCACCCCGGCTGCCCGCAGCGCCCAGGAGTCGTGGCGACTCTGCTCAGACCGCGTAGCCATAGTACCTCGAGATTTCCATGTCCTCTTGGCGCTCCTCGAAAAAGTTCCTCCGGCCCAGGGCGGTGTACTGGGCCGCGAGCTCGCGCTCCCGCTGGGCTTTCCTCTTCAGGCGCTCCCGCTCAGCCCTCCATCCTCCCCGGGGAGCTCGAGGCCGAAACGCCCCTGCCCTCCACCGACCAGGCCTAGGGGGGATGGGCCGAGCCGACCAGCGGTCAACCTTCCAAGCCCTGTCTCTGGCAGCTGCCCAGAGCCGACCCTGCGTCCGCGTGGGAGCGGGGCCTTCTGCTCGGGTTCCCCGGCGCTCTTGAATCTTGGGCGCTGGCCAGGGGTCCCCGACCCAACCAGCCGTCCTCTCTTTGTTCTTGGTGGCGCTGAGGAAGGTCGGGAGCTTGTTCCGGACCTCCGGGGTGGGCTCAGGGCGGCCCCTCTTCCGCTTGTTGGACAGCGGGGCCGCTTCCTCTTGCGGCTCAGCGCCGCTCTCAGACTGCCCTCGCCCCCTCCAAGGCTTTGGCGGCCCCCGCAGCCTTCGGTCCGCTTGCTCGCCTCTGGCTCGGGTGTGCCCCATGTCCTTGGGATGCTCCAGGCCCCGCGACGGAAAATGACGAGTGGGGAGGCGCGAAGCTTCCAGGGCTGTTTCCGAGACTTCTGCCGGGGCTTGCAAACGGACCTGGGCCTGGGCAGGGGGCTGGGGCGGGCGGACAAGGCCGGCCCTCTTGTCCTCCCGCTTTCCCAGAGAGCGCAACTCCGGCACTGCTTCCAGCATGCGCCTGCGCAGGGTGTCCAGGTCCGTTATGCAGGCCTCCGGGCTGGTGTGCTTCTGGCCCGTGCTCCCCGGAAGGCCCGCTTTGGGCCCAGGCTTAGCTGAACGCCCGGGGGGCTTGGTATCCGGACTGCCCTTGCTCGGGATCTGCTGGCCTCTGGCCATTGGGTCCCTGCTGTCCTTGGGGGCCCCCAGGCCTTTGGGTTTTTCCACCTTCCAGGAGAGAGAAAGGAGAGGGGGCAGGCGCAAAGCAACCGGGGGTATTGTCGAGGCTGCTGCAGGGGCTTCCAAACGCTCTTGAATCTTGGCAATGTTCTGGGGGGTTCGGACGGCAGCGGCCAGGTCCTCCTTCTTCTTGCCTAAAGCATTAAACTCTTCAACAGCCTCCAGCATGCGCCTGCGCAGGGTGTCCAGGTCCGTTATCCAGGACTCCGGGCTGGTGTGCTTCTGATCCGTGCTCCCCGGGAGGCCCGCTTTGGGCCCAGGCTTAGCTGAACGCCCGGGGGGCTTGGTATCCGGACTGCCCTTGCGCGGCATCTGCTGGCCTCTGGCCATTGGGTCCCTGCTGTCCTTGGGGGCCCCCAGGCCTTTTGGTTTTTCCACCTTCCAGGAGAGAGAAAGGAGAGGGGGCAGGCGCAAGACAACCGCGGGTATTGTCGAGGCTGCTGCAGGGGCTTCCAAACGCTCTTGAATCTTGGCAATGTCCTGGGGGGTTCGGACGGCAGCGGCTGCGTCCTCCTTCTTGCCCAAAGCATTAAACTCTTCAACGGCCTCCAGCATGCGCCTGCGCAGGGTGTCCATGTCTGTTATCCAGGCCTCCGGGCTGGTCTGCTTCTGGCCCGTGCTCCCCGGAAGGGCCGCTTTGGGCCCTGGCTTAGCTGAACGTCCCGGCATATTCTTATCTGGACTGCGTTTGCGCGGTGGCTGCGGCCTTCTGTCCATTGGGTCCGTGCTGACCTTGGGCGCACCCAGGCTTTTGGGTTTTTCCACTTTCCTCAAGGGAGAAAGGAGAGGGGGGAGACGCACGGCATCCAGGATTCTTGCAAGGGCTTCTTCTGGCGCTTCCAAATGCTCGGAGATCTCTGCAGGGGGCTGGCGATCTTGGATCTGGGACTGGCCGCTCAGCTTGTGGTTCTTCTTGTCTGACTCCAGCCTTTGGAAGCTGAGGGAGCTTCTGTGCTTCCTGTGGGCCTCTCGGCTGGGCTCAGGGGGGTCCTTCTTGCGCTTTTTCCTGGGCACTGTTTCTTCCTCTTCTCCCTCAGCTCCACTGTCTGCAGGCGCTTTGTCTGGGAAAAACTTTCCCTGCCCCGGCATCCCTCTGTGCACTCCCACGGCGCTGGCCTTGCTGGCCCCGAGGCCTTTCGGGTGGTCTATTTTCCTCAAGGGAGAAAGGAGAGGGGGGAGGCGCACGACATCCAGGATTCTTGCAAGGGCTTCTTCTGGCGTTTCCCAACGCTCGGAGATCTCTGCAGGGGGCTGGCGATCCTGGATCTGGGACTGGCCGCTCAGCTTGTGGTCCTTCTTGCCTGGCTCCAGGCTGTGTGTGTCCACTTGGGCAACGCTCACTTTGATGGCCAAGAGACCTTTGGGCTGCTCCACCTCCTTCAAGGGAGAAAGGAGAGGGGGGAGGCGCACGACATCCAGGATTCTTGCAAGGGCTTCTTCTGGCGTTTCCCAACGCTCGGAGATCTCTGCAGGGGGCTGGCGATCCTGGATCTGGGACTGGCCGCTCAGCTTGTGGTCCTTCTTGCCTGGCTCCCGACAGTGTGTGTCCACTTGGGCAACGCTCACTTTGCTGGCCACGAGGCCTTTGGGCTGCTCCACCTCCTTCAAGGGAGAAAGGAGAGGGGGGAGGCGCACGACATCCAGGATTCTTGCAAGGGCTTCTTCTGGCGTTTCCCAACGCTCGGAGATCTCTGCAGGGGGCTGGCGATCCTGGATCTGGGACTGGGCGCTCAGCTTGTGGTCCTTCTTGCCTGGCTCCAGGCTGTGTGTGTCCACTTGGGCAACGCTCACTTTGCTGGCCACGAGGCCTTTGGGCTGGTCCACCGCCCTCAGGGGAGAAAGGAGAGGGGGGAGGCGCACGGCATCCAGGATTCTTGCAAGGGCTTCTTCTGGCGTTTCCCAACGCTCGGAGATCTCTGGCGCGGGCTGGCGATCCTGGATCTGGGACTGGCCGCTCAGCTTGTGGTCCTTCTTGCCTGGCTCCAGGCTGTGTGTGTCCACTTGGGCAACGCTCACTTTGCTGGCCACGAGGCCTTTGGGCTGGTCCACCGCCCTCAGGGGAGAAAGGAGAGGGGGGAGGCGCACGACATCCAGGATTCTTGCAAGGGCTTCTTCTGGCGTTTCCCAACGCTCGGAGATCTCTGGCGCGGGCTGGCGATCCTGGATCTGGGACTGGCCGCTCAGCTTGTGGTCCTTCTTGCCTGGCTCCAGGCTGTGTGTGTCCACTTGGGCAACGCTCACTTTGATGGCCAAGAGACCTTTGGGCTGCTCCACCTCCTTCAAGGGAGAAAGGAGAGGGGGGAGGCGCACGACATCCAGGATTCTTGCAAGGGCTTCTTCTAGCGTTTCCCAACGCTGGGAGATCTCTGCAGGGGGCTGGCGCCCCTGGATCTGGGACTGGCCGCTCAGCTTGTGGTCCTTCTTGCCTGGCTCCAGGCTGTGTGTGTCCACTTGGGCAACGCTCACTTTGATGGCCAAGAGACCTTTGGGCTGCTCCACCTCCTTCAAGGGAGAAAGGAGAGGGGGGAGGCGCACGACATCCAGGATTCTTGCAAGGGCTTCTTCTAGCGTTTCCCAACGCTGGGAGATCTCTGCAGGGGGCTGGCGCCCCTGGATCTGGGACTGGCCGCTCAGCTTGTGGTCCTTCTTGCCTGGCTCCAGGCTGTGTGTGTCCACTTGGGCAACGCTCACTTTGATGGCCAAGAGACCTTTGGGCTGCTCCACCTCCTTCAAGGGAGAAAGGAGAGGGGGGAGGCGCACGACATCCAGGATTCTTGCAAGGGCTTCTTCTAGCGTTTCCCAACGCTGGGAGATCTCTGCAGGGGGCTGGCGCCCCTGGATCTGGGACTGGCCGCTCAGCTTGTGGTCCTTCTTGCCTGGCTCCAGACTGTGTGTGTCCACTTGGGCAACGCTCACTTTGCTGGCCACGAGGCCTTTGGGCTGGTCCACCTCCCTCAGGGGAGAAAGGAGAGGGGGGAGGCGCACGACATCCAGGATTCTTGCAAGGGCTTCTTCTAGCGTTTCCCAACGCCCGGAGATCTCTGGCGCGGGCTGGCGCCCCTGGATCTGGGACTGGCCGCTCAGCTTGTGGTCCTTCTTGCCTGACTCCAGCCTGTGGTCGCTGAGGGAGCTGGGGCCCTTCCTGCGGGCCTCCGGGCTGGGCTCAGGGGGGTCCTTCTTGCGCTTTTTCCTGGGCCCGGCTCCGTCCTCTTCTCCCTCAGCTCCCCTGTCTGCGGGCGCTTTGTCCGGGAAAAGCTTTCCCTGCCCCGGCATCACTCTGTCCACTCGGACAGCGCTGGCCTTGCTGGCCCCGAGGCCTTTCGGCTGCTCCACCTCCCTCAAGGGACGAGGCAGAGGCGGGAGGCGCAAGACTTCCGGGGCCGGAGGCGAGGCTCCCGCTGGGGCGGCCAGATGCTCTGGGCTCCCGGGAATGGCCTGCGGGGTTCCCAGAGCATGAAACCCCTGAACCGCCTCCAGCATGGGCCTGCCCCCGGCCTCAGGATGGGTCTGGGGGCGCTTCCCCTGCGGGGGGGCCGCTTTAGGCCGCGTTGTCGCTTGACTCGCTGGCAGCTCCCTGCTCCGGGAGACCTCGGCCTTCCCATGGTCCCCTTTCCCTTTCTCCTTCCCAACCTTGGGCTTTCTCTGCTTTGTGCTGGGGGCGGGAGGCAGGGAGCCCGGGTCTTTCCCTTTCTCCTTCCCAACCTTGGGGTTTCTCTGCTTTGTGCTGGGGGCGGGAGGCAGGGAGCCCGGGTGGCCCCGGTTCGGCGCTGAAGTCGCCAAGGAGCTGCCCCCAGGCCCCCCTGCCGCTGCCCCCGCGGGAGAGCCCCCCAGAATCGGGGGCTCGCTGCCATTGGCGCCCCTAGACTCGAAGAGTTCTAGGCACTGAGGCCTAGAGAAAGATCGGTGTTCCAGGGGACTCTTCATCACGGCTACGGTATCTAAGAAAAATTCTTCCTCCAAGAATGTAGGAATTCTTCTCCTGAACTTCCACCAGACTGTCCTCCACACTCAATGTTGTCTCCTTTTATACCCCCAGACAATGGCCTTGTGGCTTCTTACAACCAATGAACTTGCTCCTTTTAAAGGTGTAAACTCCGTTAAAGGTGTAAACTCTGTTTAAGGTGTAAACTCTGTTAAAGGTGTAAACTCCCTTAAAGGTATAAACTCCCTTAAAGACGTGAACCCTGAACTTAGCCCCTAGTAAGAACCAAACACTGTTCGATTCTGGTTTTTTCAGCAGAAATTATGGAAAATCCCCCATTTTGTGGAATGTCCATCTTTTCCCCTGAAAGACAATGTTTCCCTTTCGGGGTAGGGGATACTTAGTTTCCCCCCAAGCTCCTTTGCCTTCTAGAATATCATATTCTGGGCCCTTAAGGTGGAAGCTGTCTGGGGGAATCCTGATTGTGGTTCTTGGATTTTTGAAGTATTTTTTAGCTGTTTCCCCTCTTTTCTCTTTGATCTGAGAATTCTGGAATTTGGCTCCAGTATTCCCTGGAGTTTTCATGGTGGGTGCCTTGCAGGAAGTGATCAGTGGATTCTTTCAATGATTATTATATTCTAGAATATACATAATATTGTGGAATATCAGGGTCATTTTCCTTGATGATATCCTGAAAGCTGTTTTCTTAGTCTATTTTGTCCTGGCTTTCAGGTAGTTCCATAAGTCTTAGATTCTCTCTTCTGGATCTATTTTCCAGGGCAGTTGATTTTCCAATGAAATATTTCATATTTCCTTCTATTTTTTTTTTCATTTAAACTGATTCTTGATGTGCTATTGAGCCATTCACTGCCATTGATCCAAATCTTATTTTTAGGGAATTATTTTCTTCAGTTTTTTTTTTTTTTTAACCTTCTTTTGCATTTGATCAATTGCACTTTTATAGCAGTTGTGTTGGTCAGTGGGATTTTTCCCTGATTTAACCAATTCTATTTTTTAAAAGAAGTTGTTTCCTTCAGTATATTTTTTCCATTTCATAAGGAAATTTTAAGGAGTTGTTTTCTTCAGTTAATTCAATTGCTTCCTTTTCTAAGGAGCTTTATTTACTTTCCACAGAATTCATCATTTTCCTGCAATGTTCCCAGTTTATCCCATTTTTCTTCTAACTCTCTCTTTAGAATCTGTCTTGACACTTCCAAAAACAGCCTTTGAATTGGATACCAGTTTTTATCCCCCTTTGAGGCTTCATCTGCAGGCCCTATGCATTTCCTGTTCTCTCCTGGGTTTATGTTCTAGTCTTCCCTGCCTCCATATTAACCCTGTATGGTCAGAACTGTTTTTTTCTTTTTTGCTCATTTGAAAACTTTGAGGTCTGCTCTTATGGCACAGGGAACATTGTCCCAAGCTTCCTCTGCAAAGCAACAGGATCTTCTCATTGACTGTGCTGGGGCTGGGGCTACGGGTTTTTCCTGTGTCCTGAATTCCTTGGCCATATCCTATTTGCAATGCTAGGTTTCATTGGCTCATCATTTGCCTCCTGTGGGTGCTTTGGATGTCTCAGAGCTGGTCTGCTGGTCTGGCCTTCTAAATCAGGCAGAGTAACCATTGCTTCTGTATATTGACTAAGAGGCTCCCACTAGATTCTCTGCACAAGACCTCCCTGTGCTGCTCCTGCACTGGGCTGTATTTCCCCTTGCCCGATTGAGACAGACCTTTCCTAAAGTCCTTAGAGGATATCTTAACCTGGAAAATTATTGCACTCCTAATATTTGTGGGTTCTGTCACTTCAAAATTTATTCAGGAGCTTGATCTAGTGTTGATTCTGAGGGAAGTCAGGAAGAACTCAAGCCATGTCTTGTCTACTCTCTACAATCTCTGCCTTCCAGACTTTAAATTCCTTACTCAGGGTCTCCCTCAGGCTGCAATAAATGATACAACATTTGAACTTGAGTCTTCCTCACTCTCATTCCAAAAAATATCAAAAATCAATATTGAAGAATGGTGGAATGATAGAGACATTAATATATTATTAGTTTTGGCATAGCACAACATTTTGGGAAGCATTATATATTTGGACAAATAAAGTAATTAAAATTTCCAAAGAAATTTGAACCAGAGTCTCAATCATTGGGTTTAAACTCTAAGGTGGCAATTAATAAAAAGGAATTCCCCATATATGCCAAAACATTGATAGCAATTGTAGAAAGCTGGAACTCTGAAAAGGTGTATCTGAATTTGAGATAGTAGAACACTTAATGCTAATTACCTATTCAATGCTATTAATGCTAATTACCTATTACCTATATGATTCTATAAACATATAGTGATATAATGGCTCTCCTCATTATTAGTGCTTGCTGAATGTGTTGTGATGAGATAATCAGAGGCAAGGATTGGAGAACTGAGAGAGAGGGTCAGTGCCTCTCTGACATAGCACAGTGAGGAGAGAGGTCTTCAAGATTCAGACTCCAGAGTCCTGGATTCATCTTTGGCAAGCTGTGTGACAATTTGCCTGCCTCCTTTACTTCTCCTCCTAAACACTAAAGCCTTTGACTGATCCTGAGGCCCTCCAGGGAGCTACCATGGACATTATATTTGTAGCCTCAATGTGGACTAAGGACTTGCATGAAGCAGGATTGTTATTTCAGTGAAGAAGTCCCTGTGACCAGGAAGTAGTGGAGTATTAAAACAGAGAAGCAGGAAACTTTGTAAAGGATTGAAAAGGGGCAGATACTAGGAAAAGAGCCTCCCCCACCCCCACCCTCACACCAATCCCCACCGAAAAGGGATCTCTATATAAAGCATACTTAGGTTAATAAAGAGACAAGGTTTGCTTGTAATGTAGGAGCAGATTAGTGGGCTTTTAGAAACATTAGAATGCATGTCCCCTTGGTTCTTCAAGGAAGAAAAAATAGAGGCAGATAAGTGGGAACTAGTAGGAGAGCAACTAAGTGAATATTACAATGATAATGGTCCTGATTCAATTTCTGAGGAAACATTCTGTATATACAATATAATAAAATTGACCTTAAAGAATCCCACAAGTTCAAAAAAAAAATACAAGTTTTAAGGAGAACAGCCAGACAAGGAAATATGAGGAGAAGGAGGAAGAGAAGGGGAAGGGTATTGAAAAATTGATGAAAGGCATGGGGAGTTGAGTGAGTTTGAAGGATGTGGGGATTCTCACTAGTTCAGTTCAGTTTCATTTCTACCTACACCTGAGCAGGCTCTAGACCCTTCCTCATTAATTTCAATTTGATCAGTAGAGGAAGGAAAATGAATGGGAAGGGCAGTGATAGCACTAGCACCTCCCCCCCCATTAATCACCCCCCCCTTATGACAAGATTGCAAAAGGCATTACTGAAAGCCCAAGAAGAAGGAAAGAGTATGTCAGCTTTAAAAATAGAAGCATGCCCTTTGATTAAAGAGCTTAACTCTTCAGGTCAAGGAAGGAAAAGATGCACTCCTTTTAATCTAGAAATTATCAAAAACCTGAAAAAGGCTGAAAAAAGCTTGCACTCTTTATGGGTCTAAATTGTTTTATGTTAAGATGTTATTAGACATTATCTTGGGGGCGGAGCCAAGAAAGCTGAGAAGACACAGGCGACTTTCTAAACTCCTCTCATACCCTCATGATCAATTATTAAATTTCTACCATAGTAATTTCCAGTTTTCCCAGCAGTTTTTGTCAAATAATGAATTCTTATCCCAAAAGTTGGAATCTTTGGGTTTGTCAAACACTAGATTGCTATAGTAGTTCACTATTTTGTCCTGTGAACCTAACCTATTCCACTGATCAACTAGTCTATTTCTTAGCCAATACTAAATAGTTTTGGTGACTGCTGCTTTATAATATAGTTTTAGATCAGGTACAGCTAGATCACCTTCATTTGCTTTTTTTTTTTTTTTCATTAATTCCTTTGAAATTCTCGGTTTTTTGTTCTTCCATATGAATTTTGTTGTTATTTTTTCTAGGTCATTAAAATGGTTTCTTGGGAGTCTGATTGGTATAGCATTAAATAAATAGATTAGTTTAGGGAGTATTTTCATCTTTATTATCTTCGCTCGGCCTATCCAAGAGCACTTAATGTCTTTTCAGTTATTTAAATCTGACTTTATTTTTGTGGCAAGTGTTTTGTAATTTTGCTCACATAATTCCTGATTTTCCTTTATTTTATACTATTGACAATTATTTTGAATGGAATTTCTCTTTGTATCTTTTACTGTTGGATTTTGTTGGTGATGTATAAAAATGCTGAGGATTTATGTGCATTTATTTTGTATCCTGCAACTTTGCTAAATTTGTGGATTATTTCTAATAGCTTTTTATTAGAATCTCTGGGGTTCTCTAAGTATACCATCATATCATCTGCAAAGACTGATAGTTTGGTTTCCTCATTACCTACTCTAATTCATTTAATCTCTTTCTCGACTCTTATTGCTGAGGCTAGTGAACAAACTGCATTTTGAAGCATGAAGCTGCCTCTTTTTCATTTCCAGCATTAGTGTTTTCTGCAAATGATTCATTAAAATATTTGTAATTAAGTTTGAATAAACTAGAAAACAATAGAGCACTCTCTATCTGGGTAGGAGTATAATTGTAACTTATGACCCAGCTCCCAAAGCTTGGAGCTTTTTTTTTTTTTTAAACTCTTTTTACTCTTAAGGGGATTTTCTCCTCCTCACTTCTTTTAATTTCTTTTCACTCACCACCAAGAATTGCCTTGAAAGGCTAAAGAAATGTAATTTTGATCCCTAGCTTTTATGGAAGTTTGTGTTTCAAATATCTCACTAGAGATGTTCAAACAAAATACCAGTGGCTTCTTGTTGGCAATATTGTAGAAAAAAATCATGGTCCAGGTCAGGGTTATACCAGGTACGTTGTGTGATCCCTTCCAATGATGATATTGCTTGCTTCTAAGGTGGCCTTGGATCAAACAGAATAAGAGTAGATTAAGTCTATCAAAAATCAATAAACTACATATGGATGACCATAGGATCCATTAAGAAGGAATGGCTCAGCACAGTTTTCCCCCAATTTTTTTTTTACCAGCTATCTGATTTTTAGATTTCTTGGATGTTATATTAAGCTTTTGGAATCTCTTTATCTTTCAAGATTGAATCAAGATATGAATATCTCATTATTTCCCTCTTCCTCTCTGATCAGATCTTCCTGCAGGTCAAGTTCAGGGGCTGGGGGTAGTGGAGGGCACTAAGGAGAGTCTTCTCCATTTCTGGCCATCATCTTTATTCTTTTAGACTTATTTGTACTTCTCCATCATTTCTCTATGACTTTCATTTTTCAGTTTCCTTTTGAATAGTGTCTTCCCTTATTAAATTGTAAGATATTTGAGTGCAAGGATTGGCTTTTTTTTTTTTTTTTTTTTTTTTTTTTTTTTTGTATTTAAAGAACTTAATGAAGACCTGGCAGAGGGACTAAATTATATGAAAGAACTCTTACTTGGAGTCTCACTAACACTTTCAACCAAGTGAGAGAAGGGACATCTAAGAATAAACAGTAGTCCTTTTAAGTAAATAAATCACTGAGTTAATATTTAGGTTTGCTGCCAAAAAATGACATGAAAGCTCTAAAGCTTTACCACTTTTATGATCAATTTTAAGTGTAGATTTACTCCTTTTATGTAGTTTAAAGATAAGTTAATGCCTGAGTGTCATGAGAAGAGAACTTGGTCCCTTATAACTCTGAAATTCTGTGAGGGTCAGGTTTTATTTGCATGGGAAAATACCTGAGGCTTGGCGAGGAACTAAGTGGATGCTAAGATGCAGTTTCCTTACTTCGGTATGGTCCTATGTCCAGCTTAATACCTTTTAACTAACTTAAAACAGCTATCACGCTAGACTGGGACTGTGATGGACTCTTCTTGATATAACACAACTGCTCTGATCTTGTAAAAATTATAATGGGCAATGCTGTAGCATTTAAAATTTTTTTTTCTTACATAAAATCTTTTTATTATGGAACTTTCTACACCACAAATCTGCTAAGTTGGTAAAACTAGTATTTTTATCTTCAGCTTGAAGCTGAGGAGATCAAGAAACAGTGAAGTTTATTGATATCTCCAATTCACTTAGTAAGCACTGAAGCTAAGACTCACAGAATTTTTATTTTGGGAAGGACCTTAGAATCCTTCTACTCTAATTTCAAACTGAGAATCCCTTCTAAAACCCAAAGGATCATACAGTCTATGCTAAACAATCACTAACTGGATATTGTCTCAGTCAAAGTGATACCTGTTAAAGACTTTGCTTGGAAAGGCCAAGGTTTCCCATTGCATCCAGGGCCATCTCCAATCCTCCTGGTCTATATATGGCTACTGGTTCTAGATGGCTCTGGAGACTGGTGACTTTGCCTAGCCCTCTCTCATTGAAATCCAATTCACTTGCAAATCACACCATCTCCTTGACATTATGGTTCTCTTTGAGAATGAAGGACAAATAATAATAATTTTGAGTAAAGAAGCCATGATTTTCAACAGCAGTACATTCCATATTGGGAGAATTTGGAATGTTGGGTATTTTCTTTCTTTGTTGAACTGGAATCTTCATCTTCTGCTCCAAGTGGGATCATTCATGTAGTCATGGAGGTACAAGAGCTCCAAGGGATCAACTATTTTGTTCCATCATGCTATTGTGGAGCAAAAAATTCAGGCTTTGAATTCCACTACTCTTGATTCAGAGAGTACAAATCTGGAGACAGCAAGTGATGTAATGATGGATAGAGTACTGGCCCTGAGTCAGGAGGACCTGAGTTCAAACCTAGCCTCAGAACTTAATATTTACTAGCTATTGGACCTTAGGCAAGTCACTTAACTTCAATTACCTTGCAAAAAAAATCTGATAATATAATCAGATAGTACAGATCTGATGGGAGGGGATGTTCTACTGAAGTCTTCCTTTAATGTTCTGTCCTCTTTCAATTATAATCCTTCTCTGGGAGGAGGTTTCTTTTCTGTATAATTTTTTCCTCTGTGAGCAGGTTTCTTGAGAGGCTTGTGGAGGTTTCCCCTCCAAATGTGTGGGATTGCTGGACTTGCAAATCCACAGGACGTCTTCTCTTTGACTCAATCCAGACTACTGTTCAAACTGACGGTCGAGAGGCAGCCTTGGTGGCTCCTTATATCCTCCCAGAGAATGGGCTTGTGGGTATTATAAAGATGTAAACTCCTTTAAAGGTGCAAACTCCTTTTCAGAAGTCTAAAGGTGTAAACTCCTTTAAAGGTTTGAACTAAAGATGTGAACTAAAGGTGTGAAGTCTGAGCTAGAGAATTGTTTAGACAACCTGAGTCAGCACCTTGTAATCCTAACATCTTCCCATATTCTTTCTATTTCTTACCTTTGGAGTAGTGTATTTAAGACTATATATATATATATATATATATATACATATATATATATATATACATATATATATATATATATACATATATATATATATACGTATATATATATATATATATATATATATATATATATATATATATATATATATATATATATATATATATATATATATATATATATATATATATATATATATATATATATATATATATATATTTGAGTTTCAGGGAAACTTTTTGAATGTAAGGAGGTTACCTCTTTTGCAAATCCATGTTCAATTCCATTGTGAGGAGAGTTTCAAGTAGAATGAAGCTATGAATTTTGAAGGCAATATAAGTAAATATTTGGGGAATAGAGTGTTAAGGACCATGCCTAAATGAAGGGGCAGATCAATTCTCTGAGAGCCTCCACAGCTGTGAATTATAACATCTGAAAGAGTTGCAAAGCAGCCTTTACTGACCCAGGTGTTGCTTGTGGACTGGGAATGAAATAAATTGGAGGCAGAGGGAAGAGGAAAGTGTAAAGGGCTGAAACTCTTGAGTAGGTGTGCTGGAATCAGACAACCGAACACTTAAGACTAATTTACTCATTGGACAACACTCTATTAGCATATGCTTGGCAAATGGCCCTTCCCACTATTCTGTGCTGGTTTGATCTTTTGGTGTATACAGATAATTGTAGGAGGCATTACAGGGTGGAGTAAGACAAGCCAGAGTCACTTTTGTGGTAGACAAGGAGAAGGGAGATAGTGGAGAGCTTGTGTCTATTCCCTTCACTTCCACCCCTAAAGACCAAGAATAAAGACTAAGGACTTTTGCTTATCCTGACTCTGGCTGATTCTAAGGCATCCAAGGTGTTAACTCGGTCTTCACAGGAGAAAGGTCAGACAATGCAACTGCCTCTCAGTCTCCTTGTATCATCATCATCCATCATCATCCTTTCACAAGAAGAAGATCCATTCTATAGATCTTAGTTAACATCCAGCAGCCACTGGCAGGTGACCCATATATCATGACAATAGAGCCATTTTGGTAAGCTCATAAGACAACGCTCTGACTTTCCCTCACCTCTTGAAGAGAGATAAGAGAGGTATGTTGATAATTTCTTGTATTTTATCAGTAGTTCATATGCCTAAACATATCTATTTGGGGGATTAAATAGTATATTGGATAGGCATTACTTCCTTGGAGATTTCCATAAAAACTAGAGACCCTAGTTTGTAGAACTCTAACCCAAAGTTATGTTTTGTAGTTTTTTAAGGGAGTTCTGAGTAGTAAGTGAGAAGAACTCAGAAGACATGAGGAAGAGAATATCCCCTCAGGTTGAAACCAGTGTGTATAATTTAGCTCAGAGTCTGGGAGCTAGACCACAGGTTACAATTATGCTCCTACCCAGACAGAGGGTGCTCTATTGCTTTCTGATCTTTTTAAATGAAAACTAATTCAAAAATCATTTCTTAAATGAGTCATCTGCAGTAAACATTGCTTTTTCAAATGGAAAATTTCTCTGACAAGGGGAGAGAATCCTGAGAGTAACTTTCGGTGGCATTCATCTCATTTAAACTAGTTTAATAATTGGTCTATTAGTGTGATAGACAGAAGCACCACTTTTTAAAGAACATCTTAGCTCATTATAGTAAATACATAATAGTTGTGAGCCCCTTGTTTTGCACCCACTCTTACAGGGGGATGATTATATGAATCCTAGCTCTTCCTTTGAAAGTTTTTTCTTTAATGCTTTGTTTAAATTAAAGAGTCTCCTGTCCTTTTGTAATAGATCCTGGCAACTGTAGCTTCATTCACTTAAAATTATATTTCTTTGTAAAACTGTTTTAAAAGACTTAAAAGAATAGCAAAGCTTTGATGTTTGACATGGGTTGTTAGGAGAACCAGCTTCTGCCTTCGTCATTTCCTCCTAGAATGATTATGAAGCTATTATATTTTGCATAAAAATGCTGTTAAATCTTCCTATTAGCTATTTCCATTTACCATTACCACAAGCTTGGGATATATTATGCCATTGCATCCTTCAAACAACTCTCTGAGGTAGGCCATATGTACATCCATTATTATTTCTATTTGTCAGATAAGAAAACTGAGACTCAGAGATGTAGCTCATTTGGGATGCTTGGGCCAAGTGGCAGAACTGAGCCCCGATCCTGTTTTGAAGCTCCATAGCCAGTGTCCTTTTGTAAAGGGCTAGAACTGAGCAGATGCACTTAACATCAGGTAATCTCGCACTTAGGGCTAATTACCAATTGGACAATTCTTTATTAACATGCTTGGAGGATGACCCTATTCAACTCTGTGCTGGCTTGATCTGTGGGTGTAGACAAAGAAAGGGAGGGGAGATCAGAGGGTGAAGTAGGAGAAGCAGGATCATTCCTGGGTGGTGGAGAAAGAGGAAGGAGATGTGGAGATTCCTAGATCTAACCCCCTGATGGCAACCCCAAAAGACCAAGAATAAAGACTTTTGCTTATCCTGATTCCAGCTGATTCTAAGATATCCAGGGTACTAACATGGGCACAGCATCCTTTCTCTTCCATGATGCTTCTATAGTATTTGAAGGACCTTTCTGTGGCAAATGGGAAAGGTGTGCAGTGACTCAAAATTTTAATCCCACAAATTCATGAGAAGAGTTGTTAGTGGCTAGAAATGGGCTGGAGTGCCAGTCCTGAAGTCGGTAAAACGTGAATTCCAATCTGGTCACTTATTAATTGTGTGACCTGGTCAAGCAAGTCATTCAACTTTCTTCACTTCGGTTTCCTAATTGGTAAAATGAACCGAAGAAGGAAAGGGCAGATCTCTCTTGTATCTTTGCCGAAAAATCTCACATAGGTTATGACTGAACAGCTCCAACAAAATATGAGCTTCTCTCTTTTTTCCATGAGGTCTTTAAACCAGAGCTAAATGACCAATTATCAGAGGCATTATAGTTTGGACAAAATATAGGGGGGTGGGTCCCTTCCAAGCTTCCTACTGCTTCTTTGACAATATGGCACCCTCTATCTTGAACTATTCCCAAGTTGGCTACTACTCAGTCTCTTAGGCTGATGATACATTACCATCCATCATGTGCACTTTGATTGTACTTCACTAGAGAGGGGATGGCTTCTTGGCTCAGTAAGAAGGCAGATGAAAATCAGTTTTATGCTGATAGTAACAATTCAAAGCACTTTTATGAAGTCTTGAAGATGGGCCAAAGACCTATGGTACATCTCATCTACTCAGTGCTGATGAAGAAATATTGATTAGAATATAATCCTAAAGATATGAGCTGAATAATTCCATACCATTCTCAACAGATCATCAACAATCGATTCTGAATCCATTGACCATTTATCTTAGGTTGAAATCAATCCCTCGGCAGCCATAGATCCAACTGAAGAAGAGGTTTGCAATTCCATTAGGCTCCTTTCATATGGCAAGGCATTTGGTTCTGATACTATTCCAGCTGAATTTTCCAAGATGGGACATCCATTGCTCAAACAAAAATTGACTGAAATTTCATGGGTTAAAAATTTCTAAATAATTATCCAGGATCTTATAGTCAATATATGTCAGAAGTAGTACTTGAATTCAGATCTTCCTGGCTCCCAGGCAACTTCTTATTTTCTATGTCACAACTACCAGAGGGGATTCAGAAGATTAAAGAGATACAACATTTTGTCCAATATCACAAGAAAGTATCTGAGGGAGGATTTGAATTCCAGTTTTCCTGACTGGCTTCGTGCCCTTGTACATGATCTTGGAAAAACATTACTTCTCAATAATACAGGGGTGTAAGTTTCCTCAACTATAGAATAAGGAGAATGAATAAAGAAACATCAGAGGTGCTTTCTCCTCTATATCCTAGAATCTTATTGCCTTAAGACAGTGTCTTGCTTGCAAAACAATCTGAGGTAAGAAACATGCACACAGACATGATCAGTGACAAAAAAAATTAACATGATTTTTTTGGTACTGATTATTGACAATGCATGAGTTCAGAAAAGAGAGAAATCTATGAATGACCTAAGCAAGCTTCCTGGGGAGAGCAGATATATCCTTGGCTTCAAAATACAGGTAGGATTTGATTCAAGAATAGAATAGACTAGAGGGAATTGCAGGGAGGTGATAGAGCATGGGCCAAGTTGGGGAGGAGGAAATGGAAATGTGGTGTGTGGAGGACAATGGGCCTGTCTTTTTTTTTTTTTTTTTTTTTTTTTTTTAGGCTGGGGTTAAGTGACTTGCCCAGGGTCACACATCTAGGAAGTGTTAAGTGTCTGAGACCATATTTGAACTCAGATCCTCCTGAATTCAAGGCTGGTGCTCTATCCACTGCGCCACCTAGCTGCCCCTACGCCACCTAGCTGCCCCATGCGCCACCTAGCTGCCCCTGCGCCACCTAGCTGCCCCAGGAGGACAATGGGTAGGTCAGTTAATCTAGAGCAGAAGATATACTTTGGAGATTTGGGGAAATTAGTGTGAATGACAAAGGGAGGGTCAGACAGTGAAGGACTTTAAAAACTAGCCAGAAGGGGTTAGAATTCATGCAGTAGAAAACTGGGAAACACAAAAGGCTTCTAAGCAGAGAAATGAGATGATAAAACTTACAGTGAGACAGTAGTGAGCAGAATAGATTAGAGATGAGGAGATTCTGTAGTGGGAGACCAGTTAGAAGGCTACTACAGTAATAAAGATGGAGAACACTAGTATGATAAAGTTAAAACTGGAGGATCCCTAAAAGTCTAATCCCTTCAATCAACCTCTCTGGTTTTGTGAAACTAATCTAAGAAATGAATGATTTGCTATGGCAAGTGTGTAGAAAAAGGTGGCCAGGATGGTGAAAGCTTCAAGTTCATTGCAAAAATCATCCACCAAGCCTAAATTTGCTATATGGACCTATGGGTCTTGGTTCTGTCCTTGGGTCAAAGAGAAAAAGACTTCCTTCTTCCATGTGACAGCTTTCCTGATATTTGAAGACAGTTACTTTATCCACTTCTCCTTTGCCAAGCCTTCTCTTTTTCATGGCACACATTCTTACCTTTTTGACTAATCCTTGTGAAAAAATGCACTTGAGAATCATGCTGGTTGCTTTATGCTTGATACCCTCCAGGTTATTAATAATTTGTTGTTAATCAATAAACAAATGGCATTTGTTAAGCTTATATTCTATAACAGATATTGGGGTAGATGCTGAGGACACAAAAATAAAAGTGAGACAATTCCTGCTTCAATGTTCTATTGGAATAGAAAATTTGGACTCATAGAAGCACATTGAACAATTACCAATTTCTTTGTCTCTTCATTTTACCATCACTAACCTCGTCTCCGACATTTTTTATCATGTCCTGTTAAATTAATGCTAATACTCATTATACCATCTCCCATAGTTTCAAGGATCATCTTAATGAGAATGATTTTCAGATCTATATGTTCGCCCTTAACTACTTTCCTGAACACCAATATCAAATCATCAATTGTCTATGTCAAAATGAAGCCCATAAGTACTGCAAACTCAATATTTTCAAAAAAGAATGTAATTTATTTCCCCCCAAACTCTCCCCTCTTTCCAAGTTCTATGTTGCTACTGAAGTTATGACCATTCTCCCAAGATTTCTATCTTCTGTTATCCTCAATTTCTCTCTCATAGTCATGCAAACACATCTTATCTTTGTTGTCTTATCATTTCTTCCTTCACTACATCATCATCTCCATCTTTTATTTGCATAGTTACCTCCTTGACACAAGCTCTTAGCAATCTCCTGGACCATTCAAATAGTCTTCTGATGGTTCTTCTTGTCTCAAAATGGCTGTCTTTAACCATAATAACAAAACTAACTCTTATCAGTCTTTTCATAGCCTTCCACTTCTCCTTAATCTCATACTCAGAAAACTTTAGTGGATCATTATTAGCTCCTGGATCAAATATAAAAACCTGTTTAGATTTTTACAACCTGGTCTCTTTTTACTTTTCTAGTCTTGTTATATCTAATTCACCCCTACATACTTTGAGAACCAAGGATACTAACCTCTTTGATATTCATTGTCCAAGATATTCCATCTTCCATTTGGATGCCTTTTTTTTTCCTGTTGCCTCTCCCCATGTCTGCTGTGGTCTCCTCCCTTAATTTTCTGTTTTTATGGATTCTATTTATTTTTTGTTTTTATGAATTCATCTAAAAGCCATCTCAAATCCCATATATTGTAAGAGATCTTTCCTGGTTCACTTTTTCCTCCCCATGCACACTGTTAGTTGTCTTCCTTCTGATATTACTTAATTTTACTAATACTGTACATATATTTCTATGCAATTCTCTTTATTACAATATAAACTCCTTGAAGAAAGGATTCCTTTGTATCCATAGGACTTAACTCAATGCCTAGAAGATTTAGCAATTAGCTGATAAAATAAATGGTTTTTGAGTGTGGGAATAGTCTCTAGAGCCATAAAAAACAAAACAAACAAACATATAAGTTGTACTTGCCAAAGATGTGGAGATGAAGATGTATGGGAAATACCAATTTCATGAAACTAAGGTAGCCTTAATGTGAGTCTTCTGTACATGTGCAGAAAAATTTCACATTACTCATTCACATCGGAGAAAAAAACAGGCAAGTTTAGATGAAATTTCACTCAAAGTAAAAGAATGCCTGCCTGATATAGATGATCAGGGTGTAAATAAAAGAAAAGTGAGTGAAAAAGAACTCTGCAATGGTGACATATCTGATGGAGATGAAAGGCTTTCTTCAAGAGAAAAGTTTCGAGTGGAGTCCTTTATTCCTGTGATGGATCATTGGAAACCAGTTTGAAGAAAAGCCCAATCACATGCTGAACTTCTGAGCACCATTTATCAGTTTGGGTTTATTCATATGCTTCAGAAAAGTCATTGTGTGAAGGGGTAGAGCTTCTGATGAAAGACTGTCTTGATCCTAGCGATGTTACTCTCTCAGGGAAATAAAACACTCCCGTGTCTGTATCAAATAAAATGACTTGGCCAAAAACACATTTCTGCCATCAAGAACTGCATCAAATCATCAGCCAAGGGAAGATTTATTTGGCTTTCTCTGATGGTGAAGTAATATTGAGGTTCCTTTTGAATCTAATGGCCACAAACTTCTCAGGAGAAAGGTCATTTCCACAGTAGGGAAAAATATGAAGAATGAATATAGGATAATATTGTTACAAAAAAACCTATCTCTACTAAGCCTTATGTTCATAGGAATTGATTAATTGCCCAGCATTATATTACCTGCTAACAATGACTGGGTTCAATAAAAAAGAAGCCACACAATTTCATTATTTTAGTATGCTATCTTGTGAAGTCTTTCAATTCAACTACAGAGAGAAAAATGGATCTGCAAATGATATCCCAATAGAACCAACATTTGGAGAGTCTGATCATTTGATTCAGTTTAATTTAATTCAGATAAATAGAGTAGTGGATGGAGTGTTAGGCTTGGAGTCAGGAAGAACTTATTTGGATTCTGACAAAGATATTTACTAATTGTATGACTCTGGAAAAATCATCTAACTTCACTCTTTTATGAAATTAAGATAAAAATAGTACTTCACAGGATTGTAGTGTCAATACAATGACACAAGCATGAAAACTGTTTTTCAATCTGTGAAGCACAATATAAATGTTGGCTTTTGTTCTTATCACATCAATTAACATTTGTTAATCACCTATACACAATGTGGTAGGCTTTATAGAAACAAAAATGAAAATAAGACTTAGCAATTTTCTTTAAGGAGCTTAATTCCCAATAAGGAAGATAGACACATATCCCAATAAGTATCCTATGTATTATAATGTGATAGTTACAAAGGAGGTGCCTAATTAGAGCAGTTAAGGAAATTTGAAAAGATAGAGGGCATCCAAATGTGGCAACAAACTATCATACAAAGGCCATTGGACCCACAGTTTAAGAAATTTATCAGTAGAAAATGACTTTTTCATGGCCACAACTCATGAATAACCCATACACAATGTGGTAGGCTTTATAGAAACAAAAATGAAAATAAGACTTAGCAATTTTCTTCAAGGAGCTTAATTCCCAATAAGGAAGATAGACACATATCCCAATAAGTATCCTATGTATTATAATGTGATAGTTACAAAGGAGGTGCCTAATTAGAGCAGTCAAGGAAATTTGAAAAGATATTGGGCATCCAAATGTGGCAACACACTGTCATACAAAGGCCATTGGACCCAAATTTTAAGAAATTTATCACTAGAAAATGACTTTTTCATGGCCATAACTCATGAAACCATCAAGGTATAAAGGAATGGCTATTTCTATCTTTTGAGTGTTCACAGTAATGTCATAATAGGACCTTTAAAGCCACCAGAGTTTATTTCATTTTTGAGGTGAAGAAACTATAGCTCAGGGCAATTGTCCTTGGGGGGCTTATAAAATATGATACAAATAATAAGCATCACAGGCAGAATTTGAACCCAGATTCTCCAACGTCAAGAATGATATTCTTTCCCCTAGACTATGCCAACACTTTTGCTGGTTTGAAAAAGATCAAAATAAAAATGGAACCCATTTGTGACTGTTGCCCATGACTTAATTTAGGTATAGGGGAAATGAGAGAGCTCAAACCCATTGATGAAATGGAAGGATGTCTACTTTGAGTATGTAAAGACTTCTCTTGTAGAATAGGTGGATGTGAACCATTGCTTCCAAGAGGCCATGAAAGCAGCAGAAAAAGGCTCTGGGGAGTGCTTTGAGTTAGATTAGACATCCAAGATGTCAAGATCATCCATTGCATCCTGAATCATACCCAATCACTTTGACTTTTGTTTTACTGCCAGAGTTCAATAACTCTAGAAGAGAAAATAAAGCCAATGACTTTGTTTACCTCTAACTTAAATTCAGTTTATGCATCAGTGTAAAAAAAGTACATGCTTAAAAATGTTAATCGATTGAAATTGATGCTCTGATGTGACAATCTCAATTTTTGTCTACAAATTTTCTATTTTTAAAAACTTGTTTTATTATAAACTTGGTAATTACATTTGGGATGCAAAAAAACCAGGGCTATACAAGATTTTTTACATGTTGACGTTAAAAATATATGCAGATACACACATGTATATATGTTTATATATATGTAGATTAAATTATTGTTACAACTGGACCAAATGCCTGGGATGCTAGGCCTTCTCCCTTTTTAGTAAGGACCCTTATTAGTTAGGGACCAGACTGGGTTCAGTTTTAGGGGAGCCTGACTATCTAGGAAAAGGATCAGTATCTTTTTCCAATTCTCTTTGTCTTGTTGCCTCAAGGGAGAAAATTGCACAAAGCTTTTGTTTTGTCTCAAATCTAATGTCTCTCCAAAGAAGGGAGTAAAAAGCTAATCAATGTATAATTTAATTCAGATATATACAGATATTTATTCCCTACTCACAAAAGAAATGCTTAGCATATAAGGCTCTCACAAATGCTTTGAGGGAAATACTTAAACAAGAGCAGTAATTAGGGGAAGTTTTATATCTCTACAGGCCTACTTGCATAAAATAGAGAAAGAGAGGGCCAACGAATTGGGTTTACAACTAAAATTGCTAGAAAAGGAACAAATTAAAAACCCCCAGACAAACACAAAACTTGAAATTCAAAAAATAAAAGGTGAGATTAATAAAATTGAAATTAAAAAAACTATTGAATTAATTAATAAAACTAAGAGTTGGTTTTATGAAAAAACCAACAAAATAGACAAACCCTTAGTAAACCTGATTAAAAAAAGGAAAGAGAAAAAGCAAATTGATAGTCTTGAAAATGAAAAGGGTGAACTCACCACTAATGAAGAGGAAATTAGAACAATAGTTAGGAGCTACTTTGCTCAACTTTATGCCGATAAATTCGATAACTTAAATGAAATGGAAGAATACCTTCAAAAATATAGCTTGCCCAGATTAACAGAGGAAGAAGTAAGTAGTCTAAATAGTCCCATCTCAAAAAAAGAAATAGACCAAGCTATTAACCAACTTCCTAAGAAAAAGTCCCCAGGACCAGATGGATTTACAGGTGAATTCTACCAAACATTTAAAGAACAACTAACTCCAATGCTATGTAAACTATTTGAAAAAATAGGGATTGAAGGAGTCCTACCAAATTCCTTCTATGACACAGACATGGTACTGATACCTAAACCAGGTAGATCGAAAACTGAGAAAGAAAACTATAGACCAATTTCCTTAATGAATATTGATGCTAAAATCTTAAATAAGATATTAGCAAATAGACTTCAGAAAATCATCCCCAGGATAATACACTATGACCAAGTGGGATTTATACCAGGAATGCAGGGCTGGTTTAATATTAGGAAAACTATTAGTATAATTGACCATATTAATAATCAAATTAATAAAAACCATATGATCATCTCAATAGATGCAGAAAAGGCATTTGATAAAATCCAACATCCATTCCTACTAAAAACGCTTGAGAGTATAGGAATAAATGGACTATTCCTTAAAATAATAAGGAGCATATATTTAAAACCTTCAGTAAACATCATATGTAATGGTGATAAACTAGAACCTTTCCCTGTAAGATCAGGAGTGAAACAAGGTTGCCCACTATCACCATTACTATTCAATATAGTACTAGAAACTCTAGCCTTGGCAATAAGAGCCGAGAAAGAGATCCAAGGAATTAGAGTAGGAAATGAAGAAATCAAATTGTCACTTTTCGCAGATGACATGATGGTATACTTAGAGAACCCCAAAGACTCTGCTAAAAAGCTATTAGAAATAATTCAGAATTTTAGCAAAGTCGCAGGATACAAAATAAATCCACATAAATCCTCAGGATTTTTATACATTACCAACACAATACAACAGCAAGAGATACAAAGAGAAATTCCATTCAAAATAACAGTCGATAGTATCAAATATTTGGGAATATATCTACCAAAGGAGAGTCAGGAATTATATGAGCAAAATTACAAAACACTTGCCACAAAAATAAAGTCAGATTTAAATAATTGGAAAGACATTCAATGTTCTTGGATAGGCCGAGCGAATATAATAAAGATGACAATACTCCCCAAACTAATCTATTTATTTAGTACTATACCAATCAGACTCCCAAGAAACTATTTTAATGACCTAGAAAAAATAACAACAAAATTCATATGGAAGAATAAAAGGTCGAGAATTGCAAGGGAACTAATGAAAAAAAAATCAGAGGAAGGTGGTCTAAGTGTACCTGATTTAAAGCTATATTATAAAGCAACAGTCACCAAAACCATTTGGAATTGGCTAAGAAATAGACTAGTTGATCAGTGGCATAGGTTAGGTTCACAGGACAAGATAGTGAATAAAAATAGCAATCTAATCTTTGACAAACCCAAAGATCCCAAATTTTGGGATAAGAATTCATTATTTGACAAAAACTGCTGGGAAAACTGGAAATTAGTATGGCAGAAACTAGGCATGGACCCACATTTAACACCACATACTAAGATTAGATCAAAATGGGTCCAAGATTTAGGCATAAAGAACGAAATCATAAATAAATTGGAGGAACATGGGATGGTTTACCTCTCAGACTTGTGGAGGAGGAAGGAGTTTGTGTCCAAGGGAGAACTAGAGACCATTATTGATCACAAAATAGAACATTTTGATTACACCAAGTTAAAAAGTTTCTGCACAAACAAAACTAATGCAAACAAGATTAGAAGGGAAGTAACAAATTGGGAAAAAATTTTTACAGGTAAAGGTTCTGATAAAGGCCTCATCTCCAAAATATACAGAGAATTGACTTTAATTTATAAGAAATCAAGCCATTCTCCAATTGATAAATGGTCAAAGGATATGAACAGACAATTTTCAGATGATGAAATTAAAACTATTTCCACTCATATGAAAGAGTGTTCCAAATCACTATTGATCAGAGAAATGCAAATTAAGACAACTCTGAGGTATCATTACACACCTGTCAGATTGGCTAAGATGACAGGAACAAATAACGATGAATGTTGGAGGGGCTGTGGGAAAACTGGGACACTGATGCATTGTTGGTGGAGTTGTGAAAGAATCCAACCATTCTGGAGAGCAATCTGGAATTATGCCCAAAAAGTTATCAAAATGTGCATACCCTTTGACCCAGCCATACTACTACTGGGCTTATACCCCAAGGAACTACTAGAGAAGGGAAAGGGTCCTGTATGTGCCAAAATGTTTGTGGCAGCCCTTTTCATAGTGGCTAGAAGCTGGAAAATGAATGGATGTCCATCAATTGGAGAATGGTTGGGTAAACTATGGTATATGAATGTTATGGAATATTATTGTTCTATAAGAAATGACCAACAGGAGAAATACAGAGAGGCTTGGAGAGACTTACATCAACTGATGCTGAGTGAAACGAGCAGAACCAGAAGATCATTATACACTTCAACAATGATACTGTACGAGAATGTATGCTGATGGAAGTGGATTTCTTCAACATAGAGAAGAGCTAATCCAATTCCAATTGATTAATGATGGACAGAACCAGCTACATCCAGAAAAGGAACACTGGGAAATGAATGTAAACTGTTATTTTTACCTTCTGAATCCAATTCTTCCTGTGCAACAAAAAATTCGGTTCTACACACATATATTGTATCTAGAATATACTGTAATATATTTAACATATATAAGACTGCTTGCCATCTGGGGGAGGGGGTTGGGGGAGGAAGGGAAAAAATCTGAATAGAAGTAAGTGCAAGGGATAATGTTGTAAAAAATTACCCATGCATATGTACTGTCAAAAAATGTTATAATTATAAAATAAAATAAAAAATTAAAAAAAAATGTGCCTGGCACATAAGAAGTGATTAATAATAATTAATAATAATAATAACTAATAATAATAATTAATAATAATTAATAATTAATAATATATAATTAATAATTATATAATTGTATAATTATATAATTATATAATTATTATATAATATTATAATATTATAATATTATAATATAATATTATAATATTATAATATTATAATATAATATTATAATATTATAATATAATATTATAATATTATAATATTATATAATTATATAATTAATAATATATAATCATATAATTAATAATATATAATTAATAATATATAATTAATAAATAATAATAATTAATAATTAATGATAATAATTAATAATAATAATTAATAATAAGAAGTGATTAATAAATTAAAAGATTAATAAATTAAAAGTGATTAATAAACAACAATTTATATTTTAAATGTATAAAATACATATATAAATAAACATTTATGAAATGTTTATTAATCATTTGTTAACTGATTATGTGATTATATGTCAGAACTGTAGGAGGGTCAATATTTCAATCAAAAAGTAAAACAAACCAAAAAACAAATGAAAAAAAGGGAAACAAATAAAATAATTATGGGCCAGTAAGTCTGACTTTAATGCCTAGAAAAATTTTAGAATGAATTATTTCAGAAATAGCTAATCAGTATTTAGAAAAGGAAATTACAATAACAAAAAATTATGTAGTTTTTCCTTGTACATGCCATTATTTAAATCCCTAGCTTTTTGCCCCATGCCGGGTATCTAGTATGTGCTTAATAAATACTTGTTAGAAGACTATCAACTGGACCTTGTTGGTTGCTGTCCTCAAGAAATTCACATTCTTTTTCATTTTTAATTTATGTTATAAAACTATTTCAATAGCATATTATAATTTTTAAATGACTGGATATGAAACTTCAAATTTACTACCAAATATACAACAAAATTAGCATGGAAATTTCTTTTTCTTCCCACCCAATGCTTACAATTAGACAAAAATAGGAGTGTGTGTGTGTGTGTATAAAATTATTCTCTACATACTTCTGTTTGTCAGTTCTTTCTCTGGATGCATCTTTCTTCACATATATTTTATAGTTGTTTTTTCTCCATAACAGTACAATAAAAGATATCATTGCACACAAAACTGCAGATCTTATGCACACAACTTGCCATTTCTTTTAAATATACAGTAAAATTATCATGTAAATATCCTTTTTTTTTCTTTTTGTGCTACCCCTTTTATTTATATGTTTATCTGTTTTTAATTCTCTAGCTTTTAACTTAGATGGCTACCATGAGGTACAGATAGATATATACATATAAAATTATCCTCTCCATACTACCATTTATCAGCTCTTTCTCTGGGGAAAAATAGTGTCTTTCTTCATGTGTGTTTTTTAAAGTTAATTTGTCTATGTATAATAATCACAGTAATTTATTTGTTCAAAGTCATTCTTGAAACAATATTGCTTACATACAATCAAGCAAATACTATGTTTAAAGATTATAGATCTAGAAATACTATATCTTGTAGAGAAAAAGAGCTGAGGTTATGACCCAATAAAATTAAATATAATCCTTAATGGGAAAAATGGACATTTAATAAACAGAAATACCCTTAGTTATTTATGACAAAAACAGCAAAACTTAAAGGAAAATTTAACATATAACATCCAGGTGAAATACAAACATTAAAGTCAATTAAAAGAGATTCAATGAGGTCAATTCATTTATTTCTTATATATTAAAATATCAGTTCTTTTATGGCTGTAATTTCTATTTGAGAGGTTTGAAAGAATGGGCTAAGTTGAGTATGATGGTGTGCTTCTAAAACAAATTGTGTATGGAGAGATAAAAAAGAAACAATTACCTTATAGAAATGAATGGGAAAAGGAATAATTGACGCAGAAGTTAGTATGGGGAGAGCAGGTAGTGTTGGAATCTTACTCCCATTGGGAATGGGTTAAAGAAAGAACAACATGTTTGTCTGGATAAAAATTTTCTAAATTTAAGGGAAAAAAAGGAAGGCAAGTGGATATCTTGGAAAAGAGGATAAGGTCGGGATCCTTGGAGGAATGGGTAGTTTAAGGAATAGGAGAACAAGGTGGCAGATAGAAGTCAAGCAGAGGAGTTACAAAGGCTAAGAGTAAGGTGAAAAGAATAATGAAGAAAAATTTGTTTTTTTTTTAAATTTAAATTAATTTTATAATTATAATTTTTTGACAGTACATTTGCATGGGTAATTTTTTTTACAGCATTATCCCTTGTACTCACTTCTTTTCCGAATTTTCCCCTTCCTCCTTCTACCCCTTCCCCTAGGTGACAGGCCTTTTCTTCTTTTAAGTATATTTTTATGTACTAATATCAAGTCAATGTTTGCAAAAGTACCATGAATTCTTATGAAAAAAATGATTCTTCCTTTCTACTTCCAGTCAGTTCTGTAAAGATAAACATCATATCAAGTTTATGTAAAATTGTATGGCTTGGTAAACTTGTTTCTTAATTTCTTTGTTAGTTTTATCTAGTTCTGAGAAGGGAAGATTAAAGTCTTCTGCTTTGATAACTCTATTACCTATCTCCACAGATAATTTTAAAAAATTAATTTCTTTCAAATATTTAGATGCTATAGTATTTGGTATATGTAGGCTTCAGTACAGGTATTATTTCATTGTATGTATTGTTTTCCTTTTTTTTTTTTAATTAAATCTATTCAGCCATAATTTTGAGATCATAATTTCCATTCATGGCTTTTTACATCAACTGAAACATAATAAATTCAACATCTAACCTCTATTTTGACTTTGCATATATTTTTATCCTTAAACATGTTTCTTGTAAATAACATATTACTGAATTCTACTTTTTAATCCATTTTGCTATTGATTTTCATTTTATGATTAATTTTATCCTATTCACATTCAAAGTTATAATTACTATTTTTTAAAATTTCTCTTCATATTGTTGTTGTATAAGAAATGTTGAACAGAATGATTTCAGAAAAGCTTGAAAAGACATACATTAATTGACGCTGTGAGGTGAGCAGAACCAAGAGTACATTGTGCACAGTAACAATAAAATTATGTGATGATCAATTGTGGACTTGGCTCTTTTCAACAATTCAGTGATTCAACCCAATTCCAATAGATCTGGGAAGATAGATTTGGGATGCCAACTGTATCGAGAGAAAGAATTATAAAGAGTGAATCATGATGGAAGCATAGTATTTTCATCTCTTGTCATTGTTATTTGCTTGATTTTCTTCTTTCTCATTACTTTTTTTCCTTTTTGATCTGATTTTTCTTGCATTACATGACAAATATGGAAATATGTTTAAAAGAATTGCCCATATTTGACCTACATTGCTCACTGATTTAGGGATAGGAAAAGTAAGGAAGAGGAGGAGAAAAATTTAGAACACAAAGTTTAACAGAAACAAATGCTAAAAAATCATCATTGTATATATTTGGAAAAATAAAACACTATTGAAAGGATGAAGGTTGAGCGCCTTTTAATTTGGTATTCATTCTATCACTAAACTACTGGCATTCACTTTTTCCATTCCTCACTTCAGAGTCAAGTCCCACAAAAGGAAATATACTTATGTTTATGTATATTTGTCTTGTGATGTAATCTAGCAAATTCATTGATATATTTTGGTATATGCAAGATTCTTAACCTTGTTTTTATATTTGACATGATCCTATTATTTTCTTCCTAAAAAAAATTATTCCAGCTATTTCTTCCAGTTATTTACTCTGGTTTTTTAATCTAATTACCCATTTCCTCCACTCAGAGAAGGAAATGCTGCTATGGGTCTATTATTATATATGTGCACATAAATAACAACACTCTTTCTAAGTATCTGACTTATAAGCTTAAGTTACATTGTCACAGAAGTTACTTTACCTGGGAAAAGTTGATTGCATTCTAATTGGGATGGGATGTATAAACAGACTAAGTTATTAATTTAAGATTATATCACATGAGTTGTCTGTAAGACAACCCATTCAGTTACTATACATGTACAAAAGAACTTAATATTACACTGTTTTTTAAATGTTAGTGCAACTTGCTTGTACTTTGTAACATGTCTCATACACATGTATTAATCCCATCGTAAACATTAGATTGAAATAAATTGAATGATTCTTTACACTAACAAAAGATGCACTATAAATCACTATCCTCTAAGAAAAAGAAAACTAGTTGCACAAAAATTCTTTTTAATACAGATAAAAGAGTGTTTCTTTTTAAACTCTCTAAAGAATAAATTGGTCTCATTCGCACAAACTGATGCAACATTGCCCAATTACTTCCATAATACTCTTAGCTATTTCAAGGACCTTATCTGATACGTGAAAATATAATTAGTAACAGGCAGCTGACAAACCCAAATATTTATTTGGAATTTTAGGATATGAAGATGTCTTTATTCTTAAATTTAAAAGAGTAAGATAATATACACTTAAGTCTTATGTGAAAGCATCGTAACAATGAGAGTAGATGAAAAATATTTATGTATGACTTGCATTTATATAGATAGGCTATGAGAAGAAGGAGGGGCATGAGCATAATAGTACTAGACTGTAGTGTCTCAGTACAGGGATGCAGAATGAATCATATATGAATGAATATATATATATATATATATGAATCATATATGAATGAATATATATATATATATACATATATATATACATATTGTGGGATAAAGCATCCTTAGTTTTTTTAACTTTAGGTAAGAGGAACAGTGAAAATTTGGAACTACCAGAGAAGTAGCAAAAATTTCACTCTTTACAGAGTATTGCAGGTTCAAAAAGAAGTACCCAATGGGAAAATCAGATAAAGGGGATCTTACCTTAGGTCATGTCCAAGTTACCTTCTCAACTTTCTCAGGTACATATCCATTTTAGTAGCTATCAGACTGCATACCTCCTTTGGGATAGATATGGCATTCCCATTGAGTGGTTTTATGATAATGCAGACAATCAAAATTAAATAATGTCATCAGATAATAGCCCATGGGATTTTACATTACATATAAAGTTTCACTAATCATGCCTAGGGTTGGATTATTTAATACCTTTTTTTTCTCTTAAAATTTAAATTAATCCTTGTATAAAATATATCACTATAAATCAGGAAAATAATTATATTTTGGAATTCCAGATAGATACTGTGTACTGTAGTTTGGTCAAAAAATAATGTGCCAGAAACTCGCGATTATTTGCTTATTAACAGGTGGTCATCTTTTATGATACAGTAATCCTGACAACAATATAAAATCTCTAAAATTAAAGTGCATTAAGATTAAATTGATTAAAAATGAAATGGCACTACAATCCAACCTAAGTTTAACTTCCTAATTCACAATAAGATACTATCCAAGAATTATTTTCCCCCTCTGGACAAGGATTGTTTGCAACAGGGTGAAGAAATTCCATATTCTAAAAGTGGAGCAATGCACACATTCTTTTATGGAACTATTTAACCAGAACAATTCCTAATAACTGAAGTAATAGTTTCAAAATTTTAGATAGAATGTCCTCTTTTTATAGACAAACCTGGAAGCTATAATGAAATACATTACCATCTCTTAGCTCCTTTTGTGAAGACATGTGGTGATAATCTCAGCTTTCTATAATTTCCCTATTTACTCTCAAATTAGGGGGATGTTTCTCATGACATACAGCTTTCATCTTCCCAAGTGGCCATGTCAACAGTTTCACTGTGTTACCTTCCTTTGGATTTCACCTTCTCCCTTAGGTTTATAGGCTTCTCTTCAGTCTTGACCTGTATTGTAGACACAAATTTGCAACACAGTACCGGTCTCTTCCCCAGCAACAGTGTAAAGTCCTCTCCTTCACAAAATACACACACAAGCACCCAACACACACACATCCCCTTTTTCTGTTTCTGGAAACCTAATTTTTTTTCTTCTTAAGTCCTTGACAATTTACTTAAATACTTGACATGCTGTGAGATGAGCTCCCTCAGTCACAATAGATCATCCTACCACATTCTGACCTGCCCCATTTTTATACTCAACCAAGTGTGTCCACTTTTGAAGCAGAAAGTAAGGCGTGAGCATTGTGTACCATCTCCCCATCTTCCCTTCCACCCCTGAAGCTCTTTTACTCTTGCATACTTCTGACTTATGAGTTCCTTCAGCTCAATCTTCCTCCCTTTACACTCTACTCCCAGTAGATCCCTTTATCTCAAGGATTCATTTCATTGGGCAGATATCAGCTCATGATAATCAACTTACTCCTGTGCCTTTGCACTCTCTGTGTGGACTGCTTCCAACTGGCCAAAGAAGCAGAATGCTTCTCATTCCATACAGCTTTCATCTTCCCAAGTGGCAATGTCAGCGGTTTCACCTTGTTACCTTCCTTTGGATTTCACCTTCCGCTTGGGTTTGTAGGTTTCTCTTCAGTCTTGACCTGTATAGAAGACACAGATTTTCAACACAGCACTAGACTTTTTCCCAGCCACCCTGGAAAGTCCTCTCCTTCATGAAGCAAATAAGTCCCACCCCCCACACAGATATAGATATATTTCTTCAGCATCTGGCCCTTAGTACAGTATTCCAACCTCAAAGTGCCTTAAATCCTACACCTGCAAAGAATTGCCTTTGCCCATCCATCTAAACCCTGGGCAGAAGAGTGACAGGGATGGCTTCTTTTTTTTTTTAATTTTAATTTTTATAATTATAACATTTTCTTTGACAGTACATATGCATAGGTATTTTTTTTTTTTTACATTATCCCTTGTATTCCCTTCTGTTCTGAGTTTTTCCCCCTCCTTCCCTCCACCCCCTCTCCTAGATGGCAGGCATTCCCATACATATTAAATATCTTATAGTATATCCTAGGTTCAATATATATTGTATTCGCAAGGTAAAAATAATCTAGGAAGAGAAACAAAACAAAACAAAAACAATGCTCACAGTTTACACTCATATCACAGTGTTCCTTTTCTGGATGTAGCTGATTCTGTCCAAGGGATGGCTTCTTTTGTCATTATAAAGATGTTCTGGAGGCTTTCTAACCCATCTATCCTTCTCTATCCCTATAACCATTTGGTGGCCAGAGGCCCACCTGGAGCCCTAGCGGCTCTGGTCTGATCCTACAGCCCTAGTGTCCTGCCATTTCCCAGTCCTTTGGCTGCTCCAGGGCAAAGTCTCCCTGGCCCAGGGAAGTGCAGTTGGTAACATTCCCTTGCTCCAGGGAACCCTAACCCCAATGCCCCTGATTCTTGCTTTTGTCCCTTCTTATCTTCAGCAACAGGATTTCCCACGAATGCTGGGCTATTTGCATGTTTGGATGGGACCAGTTGAAAGCAGAGATCGATGACAGCATGGGGACTATGTCCACCTTTGCAGGCAGATGACAAGACCCAGTGTTCATGGACCCAATGTCCGGCTTAAGGAAGGGCTAGACCCGAGGCCAAAGCAGGGACCTGATTCCAGTGGCATTCACCTGGTTCTTCATGACTTAAACTATCCCCGCAGGAGAAAGCCTCTCTAGCTGGCTTAGGGGAAGAAGCACAGATGACAATTACCATGCTGTCACCTTTCACCTTAGAGGCAGACTCGGGAATAGCCAGGTGAGAAGCATTACCCTTCGCGGGGAAGGAGCCTAGTGGGGGCGGGCGCCAGAAGGAGCCTACCTTAGGCTAAGCCAAGGCCGTCCCCTCGGCGTTTTCCCACATACAGACCAGGAACCCTGGAGCATCCCAGCCCCTCTGAGCAGTTTCTGTCACTTCTTCCCAATGGAGGATGACTGACTAAAGGACCCTCAAACCGCTCTGCTTGAATAAAAACCCAAACCGCTCCCCACCCTGTCCCAGAGCTTTCATCTCCTGCCCCAAGTTTCCCTAACGCTGCCCTAGCTCTGGATTCCCTGTTGGACGCAAGCAGCCACCAAGCCGCCCCCCCCTCAGACACCCGAAGAGAATTCCCTCCCACCCCGGCTGCCCGCAGCGCCCAGGAGTCGTGGAGACTCTGCTCAGACCGCGTAGCCATAGTACCTCGAGATTTCCATGTCCTCTTGGCGCTCCTCGAAAAAGTTCCTCCGGCCCAGGGCCGTGTACTGGGCCGCGAGCTCGCGCTCCCGCTGGGCCTTCCTCTTCAGGCGCTCCCGCTCAGCCCTCCATCCTCCCCGGGGAGCTCGAGGCCGAAACGCCCCTGCCCTCCACCGACCAGGCCTAGGGGGGATGGGCCGAGCCGACCAGCGGTCAACCTTCCAAGCCCTGTCTCTGGCAGCTGCCCAGAGCCGACCCTGCGTCCGCGTGGGAGCGGGGCCTTCTGCTCGGGTTCCCCGGCGCTCTTGAATCTTGGGCGCTGGCCAGGGGTCCCCGACCCAACCAGCCGTCCTCTCTTTGTTCTTGGTGGCGCTGAGGAAGGTCGGGAGCTTGTTCCGGACCTCCGGGGTGGGCTCAGGGCGGCCCCTCTTCCGCTTGTTGGACAGCGGGGCCGCTTCCTCTTGCGGCTCAGCGCCGCTCTCAGACTGCCCTCGCCCCCTCCAAGGCTTTGGCGGCCCCCGCAGCCTTCGGTCCGCTTGCTCGCCTCTGGCTCGGGTGTGCCCCATGTCCTTGGGATGCTCCAGGCCCCGCGACGGAAAATGACGAGTGGGGAAGCCCGAAGCTTCCAGGGCTGTTTCCGAGACTTCTGCCGGGGCTTGCAAACGGACCTGGGCCTGGGCAGGGGGCTGGGGCGGGCGGACAAGGCCGGCCCTCTTGTCCTCCCGCTTTCCCAGAGAGCGCAACTCCGGCACTGCTTCCAGCATGCGCCTGCGCAGGGTGTCCAGGTCCGTTATGCAGGCCTCCGGGCTGGTGTGCTTCTGGCCCGTGCTCCCCGGAAGGCCCGCTTTGGGCCCAGGCTTAGCTGAACGCCCGGGGGGCTTGGTATCCGGACTGCCCTTGCGCGGGATCTGCTGGCCTCTGGCCATTGGGTCCCTGCTGTCCTTGGGGGCCCCCAGGCCTTTGGGTTTTTCCACCTTCCAGGAGAGAGAAAGGAGAGGGGGCAGGCGCAAGGCAACCGGGGGTATTGTCGAGGCTGCTGCAGGGGCTTCCAAACGCTCTTGAATCTTGGCAATGTTCTGGGGGGTTCGGACGGCAGCGGCCAGGTCCTCCTTCTTCTTGCCTAAAGCATTAAACTCTTCAACAGCCTCCAGCATGCGCCTGCGCAGGGTGTCCACGTCTGTTATCCAGGCCTCCGGGCTGGTCTGCTTCTGATCCGTGCTCCCCGGGAGGCCCGCTTTGGGCCCAGGCTTAGCTGAACGCCCGGGGGGCTTGGTATCCCGACTGCCCTTGCGCGGGATCTGCTGGCCTCTGGCCATTGGGTCCCTGCTGTCCTTGGGGGCCCCCAGGCCTTTTGGTTTTTCCACCTTCCAGGAGAGAGAAAGGAGAGGGGGCAGGCGCAAGACAACCGCGGGTATTGTCGAGGCTGCTGCAGGGGCTTCCAAACGCTCTTGAATCTTGGCAATGTCCTGGGGGGTTCGGACGGCAGCGGCTGCGTCCTCCTTCTTGCCCAAAGCATTAAACTCTTCAACGGCCTCCAGCATGCGCCTGCGCAGGGTGTCCATGTCTGTTATCCAGGCCTCCGGGCTGGTCTGCTTCTGGCCCGTGCTCCCCGGAAGGGCCGCTTTGGGCCCTGGCTTAGCTGAACGTCCCGGCATATTCTTATCTGGACTGCGTTTGCGCGGTGGCTGCGGCCCTCTGTCCATTGGGTCCGTGCTGACCTTGGGCGCACCCAGGCCTTTGGGTTTTTCCACTTTCCTCAAGGGAGAAAGGAGAGGGGGGAGACGCACGGCATCCAGGATTCTTGCAAGGGCTTCTTCTGGCGCTTCCAAATGCTCGGAGATCTCTGCAGGGGGCTGGCGATCTTGGATCTGGGACTGGCCGCTCAGCTTGTGGTTCTTCTTGTCTGACTCCAGCCTTTGGAAGCTGAGGGAGCTTCTGTGCTTCCTGTGGGCCTCTCGGCTGGGCTCAGGGGGGTCCTTCTTGCGCTTTTTCCTGGGCACTGTTTCTTCCTCTTCTCCCTCAGCTCCACTGTCTGCAGGCGCTTTGTCTGGGAAAAACTTTCCCTGCCCCGGCATCCCTCTGTGCACTCCCACGGCGCTGGCCTTGCTGGCCCCGAGGCCTTTCGGGTGGTCTATTTTCCTCAAGGGAGAAAGGAGAGGGGGGAGGCGCACGACATCCAGGATTCTTGCAAGGGCTTCTTCTGGCGTTTCCCAACGCTGGGAGATCTCTGGCGCGGGCTGGCGCCCCTGGATCTGGGACTGGCCGCTCAGCTTGTGGTCCTTCTTGCCTGGCTCCAGCCTGTGTGTGTCCACTTGGGCAACGCTCACTTTGATGGCCAAGAGACCTTTGGGCTGCTCCACCTCCCTCAAGGGAGAAAGGAGAGGGGGGAGGCGCACGACATCCAGGATTCTTGCAAGGGCTTCTTCTGGCGTTTCCCAACACCCGGAGATCTCTGGAGCGGGCTGGCGCCCCTGGATCTGGGACTGGCCGCTCAGCTTGTGGTCCTTCTTGCCTGGCTCCAGCCTGTGTGTGTCCACTTGGGCAACGCTCACTTTGATGTCCAAGAGACCTTTGGGCTGCTCCACCTCCTTCAAGGGAGAAAGGAGAGGGGGGAGGCGCACGACATCCAGGATTCTTGCAAGGGCTTCTTCTGGCGTTTCCCAACGCTCGGAGATCTCTGGCGCGGGCTGGCGATCCTGGATCTGGGACTGGCCGCTCAGCTTGTGGTCCTTCTTGCCTGGCTCCCGACAGTGTGTGTCCACTTGGGCAACGCTCACTTTGCTGGCCACGAGGCCTTTGGGCTGATCCACCGCCCTCAGGGGAGAAAGGAGAGGGGGGAGGCGCACGACATCCAGGATTCTTGCAAGGGCTTCTTCTGGCGTTTCCCAACGCTCGGAGATCTCTGGCGCGGGCTGGCGCCCCTGGATCTGGGACTGGCCGCTCAGCTTGTGGTCCTTCTTGCCTGGCTCCAGGCTGTGTGTGTCCACTTGGGCAACGCTCACTTTGCTGGCCACGAGGCCTTTGGGCTGGTCCACCGCCCTCAGGGGAGAAAGGAGAGGGGGGAGGCGCACGACATCCAGGATTCTTGCAAGGGCTTCTTCTGGCGTTTCCCAACGCTCGGAGATCTCTGGCGCGGGCTGGCGCCCCTGGATCTGGGACTGGCCGCTCAGCTTGTGGTCCTTCTTGCCTGACTCCAGCCTGTGGTCGCTGAGGGAGTTGAGGTGCTTCCTGCGGGCCTCCGGGCTGGGCTCAGGGGGGTCCTTCTTGCGCTTTTTCCTGGGCCCCGCTCTGTCCTCTTCTCCCTCAGCTCCCCTGTCTGCGGGCGCTTTGTCCGGGAAAAGCTTTCCCTGCCCCGGCATCACTCTGTCCACTCGGACAGCGCTGGCCTTGCTGGCCCCGAGGCCTTTCGGCTGCTCCACCTCCCTCAAGGGACGAGGCAAAGGGGGGAGGCGCAAGACTTCCGGGGCCAGAGGCGAGGCTCCCGCTGGGGCGGCCAGATGCTCTGGGCTCCCGGGAATGGCCTGCGGGGTTCCCAGAGCATGAAACCCCTGAACCGCCTCCAGCATGGGCCTGCCCCCGGCCTCGGGATGGGTCTGGGGGCGCTTCCCCTGCGGGGGGGCCGCTTTAGGCCGCGTTGTCGCTTGACTCGCTGGCAGCTCCCTGCTGCGGGAGGCCTCGGCCTTCCCATGGTCCCCTTTCCCTTTCTCCTTCCCAACCTTGGGCTTTCTCTGCTCCGCGCTGGGGGCGGGAGGCAGGGAGCCCGGGTGGCCCCGGTTCGGCGCTGAGGTCGCCAAGGAGCTGCCCCCAGGCCCCCCTGCCGCTGCCCCCGCGGGAGAGCCCCCCAGAATCGGGGGCTCGCTGCCATTGGAGCCCCTAGACTCGAAGAGTTCTAGGCACTGAGGCCTAGAGAAAGATCGGTGTTCCAGGGGACTCTTCATCACGGCTACGGTATCTAAGAAAAATTCTTCCTCCAAGAATGTAGGAATTCTTCTCCTGGACTTCCACCAGACTGTCCTCCACACTCAATGTTGTCTCCTTTTATACCCCCAGACAATGGCCTTGTGGCTTCTTACAACCAATGAACTTGCTCCTTTTAAAGGTGTAAACTCCGTTAAAGGTGTAAACTCTGTTTAAGGTGTAAACTCTGTTAAAGGTGTAAACTCCCTTAAAGGTATAAACTCCCTTAAAGACGTGAACCCTGAACTTAGCCCCTAGTAAGAACCAAACACTGTTCGATTCTGGTTTTTTCAGCAGAAATTATGGAAAATCCCCCATTTTGTGGAATGTCCATCTTTTCCCCTGAAAGGCAATGTTTCCCTTTCTGGGTAGGGGATACTTAGTTTTCCCCCAAGCTCCTTTGCCTTCTAGAATATCATGTTCTGGGCCCTTAATGTGGAAGCCGTCTGGGGGAATCCTGATTGTGGTTCTTGGATTTTTGAAGTATTTTTTAGCTGTTTCCCCTCTTTTCTCTTTGATCTGAGAATTCTGGAATTTGGCTCCAGTATTCCCTGGAGTTTTCATGGTGGGTCCCTTTCAGGAAGTGGTCAGAGGATTCTTTCAATGATTATTATATTCTAGAATATACATAATATTGTGGAATATCAGGGTCATTTTCCTTGATGATATCCTGAAAGCTGTTTTCTTAGTCTATTTTGTCCTGGCTTTCAGGTAGTTCCATAAGTCTTAGATTCTCTCTTCTGGATCTATTTTCCAGGGCAGTTGATTTTCCAATGAAATATTTCATATTTCCTTCTATTTTTTTTTTTTCATTTAAACTGATTCTTGATGTGCTATTGAGCCATTCACTGCCATTGATCCAAATCTTATTTTTAGGGAATTATTTTCTTCAGTTTTTTTTTTTTTAACCTTCTTTTGCATTTGATCAATTGCACTTTTATAGCAATTGTGTTGGTCAGTGGGATTTTTCCCTGATTTAACCAATTCTATTTTTTAAAAGAAGTTGTTTCCTTCAGTATATTTTTTCCATTTCATAAGGAAATTTTAAGGAGTTGTTTTCTTCAGTTAATTCAATTGCTTCCTTTTCTAAGGAGCTTTATTTACTTTCCACAGAATTCATCATTTTCCTGCAATGTTCCCAGTTTATCCCATTTTTCTTCTAACTCTCTCTTTAGAATCTGTCTTGACACTTCCAAAAACAGCCTTTGAATTGGATACCAGTTCTTATCCCCCTTTGAGGCTTCATCTGCAGGCCCTATGCATTTCCTGTTCTCTCCTGGGCTTATGTTCTAGTCTTCCCTGTCTCCATATTAACCCTGTATGGTCAGAATTGTTTTTTCTTTTTTGCTCATTTGAAAACTTTGAGGTCTGCTCTTATGGCACAGGGAACATTGTCCCAAGCTTCCTCTGCAAAGCAACAGAATCTTCTCACTGACTGTGCTGGGGCTGGGGCTACGGGTTTTTCCTGTGTCCTGAATCCCTTGGCCATATCCTATTTGCAATGCTAGGTTTCATTGGGAATCAGAAATGAATCTTAAAGGGATCTCAACCCCCATCAATAAAAGTCACTTCCTTAAAAAAAAAAAAAAAAAAAAAAAAAAAAAATAGTTTTTTTTTTTTTTTTTTTTTTTTCTTCCACAGTGTCTTCCTTAGTTACCGGGATTATTTCATTATCCCAAGTCCTTTGGTGCCGAGTCATGTGTGGTCAGCTAGATGCAGCAAGACAATCTCCAATCTTCCCCCTCCCCATCCTCTCTGTGCTCCAGTAAAACATTAATATCCTTAGCAAATCAGCTAGAAGTATGTTTGTCACATGTGCCAATATCATCAATTCTATAAAATTTTCTAGGTCATTGAGAGGCTTAACAATTGTCATTCTAATGTTTTGAGAGTAAAAGTCTCAATCAGTCTATAAGGTAGAGTTCTTAATAGCCTCCTAAATCCATGTAGAGTTTTAGTAGTACATTCATAAGAATGCTTATTATCCAAACTTAAATCTTTAGGAAGGACTCAGGCCTACAACAATTGATGGGACCAAGTTTATAATCACCTTCAATATAAAGTTATGCAAATTATTAATTATAATTTTACAAAGTTTTATGGAAATTATTGCCTGATTTCTACTTATAAGACCTGTTTCATTCAAAGCAAATAAAAAAGAAAAAAAAAATGAATGCAGAAAATTAGAACAAAATAAGCAATGAGCAAAAGGAAAAAGTAACAGAAAAATTGTTTTCCTTCCCACAGCAAAAGTTTGATCCTAAACAAATTCCCAGAACTCATGGGACTGTTTCTATAGGAATAAGACATCAGTGGCTGACTCAAAGTTACCCTTTCATCCTCAACTGAAAAAAATCAAAATTCCTCATTGATTCCCTTGAATCACAGAAGGAAATCCATTTGGAGATTTGGATAAACATTTTTATTTGGGGCACTGCAATGAGTAAGGTAATCCAGATGGAGTTCTGATAAAATCTTTAGGCACATTTTTGATGCATATATTATCCTATTTTTCCTCTCTAGAGATCCCTTCTCATGCAAAAAGTAATCAAATGGAAGTCTGATTCTCTCTGTCAATTCCTCAAAAAAAAAAAAAAAAAAAAAAAAAAAAAAAAAAAAAAAAGGAATAACTGTTCCTTTGTTACAATTATTATTCTTCTAGCTTCACAGAAAGTTGTCCAGTGACCAAATATTTTACCACTGTATACCTAAACAAAGACACATATAAATGAATGAATGGATCAGTAAACAAACAAATAAATAGATTGATATATAAACAAACAAACAAAGCAGGGTATTAAATTACAATGATCAAAGGAGAATATCCAGGGTGGTAAAAGGTCTTGAGTTTATGATACTTGATGTTCCTTTGAAGCAACTAGGGATTCCAGTTTAATGTGAAGGAAGAAGTGTGGGGATCCTGATAACTATTTATAACTCTTATGATTAGACTCATACCTGGACAGAGCTAGAAAAAATAGATGAAAGTTACATGAAGAATATTTTGATTTGATATCGAGTGTAACCTTAGGCTATACTTTATTACCTTTTTGAATTGTTATTTTCATATAGTCTCACAAATAATCTGGAGAGAAAAATGGCTAATGATTCTGAGATATAATAATAGTTTTCTCCCCATCTGTGGGAGTATCAGGGAGTACACTAGTGAGCCTGAGCATATGTGTACACAAACACACACATTTGCACACAGTGGGAATTCACAGGGTGCAAAAGGGATTTATTTCTGTAGGATTGAGGAAGGGAAGATTTGGGTCATATGACCCAAGAACATCAGAGAAGAAGCCACAAGAGTTGTAGACATAGATGTAAATGGGAAAATCCCCCCAAAATCAGAATCAGAAATTGAAATGGGTTGCTTCAGGTGGCAGTGGGCTCCTCCTCACAGGAAGTCTTCAGGCAAAGACTAGATGGCACCTGAGTCTGGCTTAGAAAGTCTTCATGTTAATACATGGATTGGACATCACCGATATCTTTTATATCAGTGGAAATTTTGTGATCCTGTGCTTTTGTAACCAATTTGAACTTCAGGGTGGAGTATATTAGAAAAGATGAATGGTTTGGTTTTCTGACTCTTAATTGAGTCGAGGGAGAGAATCTAAAGGCATGATACTTTACTGTTGGGTCTCTGTGCAAAGCGACCCACTCATTCTGAAGTTGCTGGCTCTTTTCATGAAAATGCTGTCTTTGACTAGGAATTGGACTGAGGCTATAAAATATTTTCCCAAAAATCCCTTCACAATTGTTAGATGCTAGGGATTCTGAGGCATTTGCAAAGCAGATCATTTTGGAAGCAAACCAGTGATTTTTCCTGCTTTTAATACAGTTCTCTATATACTCTGGCTTATCATCTACATGCAATTCATATTTCAACAAGGAGCAGAGAAGATCTGTTCCAGACTCGTAGTTTAGATGTATTTATTTTTATCAGCCTTAGGTGATAACAAGAATGGAAACAAATGGCACTACCCTTCAGGGCTAGCATACAGCTCTTTCACTTAGTAATAAGCAGTCAAGGAAGTTTTGCTACAAAAACATCATTAACAACATAAACTCTTGAAATTCAGTTAGACATCAGAGGGTGAACAATAAGGCACTGATCTTGATGAATTAAAATTCACAGGACATGGGCAAATGATCAGGGTTCAAATCTAGGCTTGGTTACCAGTTAGTACATCAACTTTGACAAATATTCATTTCATTTTCATTCATAAATCAGTTAATAGTTTACTTAAATATAGTTTAAATAATGGTGGAACCAGCAATTGTGTTTTCATTAATATAAACAACTCTTAAGTAAGAAAACTCTCTCAACCAATGAAAGCCAGTATCTTCCTCTGCAATGTATAGTCTTAGAGGGCTGTCTAAGGAATGGAGAGACCAAACCCTTTGTCTTGAACCTAGATCTTCTGACTTGAAAATATGCTTTCTTGTTGAAGGCCTACCTGCACTCTCACTCATTCCTATTTAGTGGAAGACTTGATTCACCAGTGTGGGTAGAACAGTGGCCCTTAAGAAGTGATAAAATTCAGGCCTTATTGGATATAGTGGAAGAACAACTTGACCAAAGACACTTGTAGCCTTCTCTAAGTCCTTGGAATTCCCCAGTAGTTGTGGTGAAAAAGAAATCTGGAAAATGGAGGATGTTAACTGATCTAAGAAGAGTAAATGAACAGATAGAAACTATGAGAACTCCTACAACCAATGAACTTGCTCCTTTTAAAGGTGTAAACTCCTTTAAATGTGTAAACTCCTTTTCAGAAGTCTAAAGGTGTAAACTCCTTTTAAAGGTTTGAACTAAAGGTGTGAATTCTGAGCTAGAGAATTGTTTAGACAATCTGAGTTAGCACCTTGTAATCCTAACACTTTCTTACTTTGGGTTTACAAATATGCTCTCATCAACAAGCTCTGTGAGATAAACAGTGCAAGTGTTATTATTCCTACTTTGCACATGAGAAAGTTGAGACTTAGCAGGAATACAGAGAGGATTGGAGAGACTTACATGAACAGATGCTGAGTGAAATGAGCAGAACCAGGAGATCATTATACACTTCAACAATGATACTGTATGAGGATGTATTCTGATGGAAGTGGAAATCTTCAACAAAGAGAAGATCTAATTCAGTTCCAATTGATCAATGATGGACAGAATCAGCCACACCCAGAGAAGGAACTCTGGGAATTGAGTGTAAACTGTTTGCATTTTTGGCTTTCTTCCCAGGTTATTTTTACCTACTGAATCCAATTCTTCCTGTGCAACAAGAAATTCGGTTCTGCACACATATATTGTATCTAGGATATACTATAACATATTTAACAGGTATGGGACTGCCTGCCATCTAGGGGAGGGGGAGGACAGAAGGAGGGGAAAATTTGGAACAGAAGGGAGTGCAAGGGATAATGTTGTAAAAAATTACACATGCGTATATACTGTCAAAAAAAGTTATAATTATTAAATTAATAAAAAATGTAAAAAAAACAAAAAGAGAGAAATTTGAGGCTTACAGAAGGCATGTGGCTAACCCAAGGTCATATTATTAAAAAGTGGCAAGATCTGAACCCAGAGCTTCTTTCTATATTTCCAATGCTTTCTCTCATGTATCATGAAATCATCTTTATAGTATCTCACAAGGTCTTTCTGAGGAAGGTTGTAAAGTGCTTTATAAATTTTAGTTATATGGATTATAGACTCAAAGTAAATTATAAAATCATAAAAATCAACAAATCTGCTGCTCAACAAGTAAGTCATTTATATTCAATCTAATAATCCAACCCAATAAAAATTTATTAGGCATCTTCTATGTGCTAGTAACTTTGCTAAGCATGGGAGAAATAATTGTTAAAAAAAAAGACAGTTCCTGTTCTCAAGGAATTTGAAATCTAATAGGGCAGGCAACACAAAAAAGGTGGCAAAAATGGGGTGGGAAACCAGCAAATACCTGGTGAAATCTTCTGTGAATCTTCTGAGAAATCTTGTTCTGTGCAATTAAAAAAAAACTAGTTAGGGTAGATGTTGTTGAATGGAAAAAAATGAAACTCAAATGTGTAAGGGCTGCTCTCTATGAAGGAAAGCATTGGGATGAGTTTAAGACAGAGTTTTCCAGTTCTCCAATCAGTAGGGAGAGGAGGCTGATGGAGATGGTGTCAGTTTCGCCTTGAGCATGGTAGGGAAATTAGAAGTGATGAATTTATCCTAGGAGGAGTATTTTGTTCCCAGTAAAAAACTGTGCGAGGCAGCAGATGCCAAATGGAGTGGTTACTCTTTGTAGTACCTGTCTTTGTCAATTATTAACTTTATGTCATGGGCTAGTCATTTAATTTCTCTTGGCTCCAGCATTTGTAAATCAAGAGGGTAAATTAAATGATCCCTTGGGTCTCTACTAGCTCTAAATATATAACCAGATCAACCAATAAGCATTTGTTATTCATCTACACTATGCAAGGTAATGTACTAGGCATTAGGGATACAAAATAAGAATTAAATATTCATTGCTCTTAAGATATCTGTCATCTGTGGGAAGGGCAACATGAAAACACATAAGTGTATATTAATGATGCTAACAAAAATAACAACAACAATAGCAGCAGTAGCAGCAATGAGACTATCTAGCATTAATATACCACCTACTATGTGCCAGACACTGTGCTAAATGCTTTTATAAATATGATCTCATTTGATCCTCACAACGACAGGTAAGTTCTGTTATTATTCCCATTTTACAGTAAAGAAAACTGAGGCAGATCGAGAGTAAGTGACTTATTCAGTGTGATACAGCTAATAAGTATCTGAGGAGGACTTTTAATTCAGGTCTTTCTGATTCCAGGCTTAGCACTCTATGTACTATGCCTTCTAGTTTCTTTGATATGCTTATTTGAAAAATGAATACTTTCATTTGGGGGGGAGGTAAGAGAAGTAAATGGGGTGTTAAAGAAGGATCTTAGGTATGATCTTAGTGTTCAGGTGAACTTTGAAGGAAACAAAGAATTTTAGACTTAGAGGTGTGCACATTTTTGAAACAAGGACAGCTTGTGTAAAATGACTGAGAAAGGATATTCTATGAAAGTAAGATTAATTTTGTTCTGTTTAGTCCCAGGTAGGAGAATCAGCAATTTATAGGTGGAAATTACAAAGAGGAAAATTTAACCTTTATGTTAGGAAAAATTCCCAATAATTAGAGCTGTTCCAGTGTGATGAACTGCATTGTGAAGTGCTGGTTTATTCTTCTTTGGAGGTTTTTCAGGAAGAGGGGTGACCATTTGCTGAGTTTATTTTAATAGGGATTCATTTGCTATATGGCTTGGGCTAGGTGTGCCATTGATATCCTTCCAAACTCTCCAATTCTCTTATTCTGTCTCATTCTGTGAGTTAGAATACATCCTGTGTGCAGGAGAGCAAGAAGGCCAATTGGATTGGTTCAGAGTGTTGCATTCGATATCAAACTACTCCTTAGTGATATGAAATTAACATATTTTCTTACTTAATGTTCTCAGAAAAAAAGGCTCTAAATTAGAGAAGAAAAAAGCTGTGTTATCAATAGTTATATTACTTATGGTTTTTTGTGCTCAAATATGCACATATTTTGACTAAATCGGTCTACTAACATTGTTAGTCATTCATTGATTACTGCTATCCATGTATTAGAGTGTTTAATTTCCCTGTTTCTATTTGTTTGCCAATGTACTATGAATAAGCAGGTATTAACATAATATATGTATGCAGTATATTTTTCATGTTACTTAGATATTAAATCATTGAAGCAACTCATTAAGTGATATATTGGATTGTGCTATGTTTAATGCATATAAAGCTAATATCTATATAGCAAAGATGGTACCGTGGAGTATTTATGATGTTGAGTCAAATAATCATGCTTGAGGTGTTTAATTTTGATTGTTATTGGGGTGTTCAATGTATGTTTGTTTATGTTAAATTTACTTTAATAATTTTACATAGGTGTTAACATTTTAAAAATTGAGTTGAGGAACATAAAAAGCAGTCCAAAAGCTTCTCAGAACTTGATCGGTGAAAATACACTAGCAATGCAATAAGAAATATATGAAAATGCATGTAACCATTAAATTTTTCCAAATCCCAGATTTTTGTCATACTGTTGAAATACACGGGAGCTATTGTAACACACAGGAGCCCCCTGACAGTGGTTGCTGGAGATCCAAACCAGAATGGATCTCCTCTTGTGAGATGATGATACAAGGAGACTGAGAGCAGTTGCTGTTCTCTGACTTCTGTCCTCTTCCCTCTGCCTCTAATTTATCTCATTCCCAGTTCACAAGCAACATCTGTGTTAGCAAAGACTGCCCTGCAACTCCTTCAGATGCTGTGATCCACAGATGTGGAGGCTCTCCGAAAATTGACCTATCCCTTAATATTGTACCACTTCTCCCTTGAGTGGAGAACTTGGGCATTTTGACTTATACTTATTTGTTGCTTTTGATTCTTGGCATTGTTGCCAAACAACTACATAGTAAAATCAAAGCTAGATAGATCCTGGGGAGCTGCAGTGACCAAAATGGATAATTTGATCCAAAATGGATCAAACCGGGGTAGGTTTGATCCCATTTGTACTCTGGTTCTCTATTGGGGAAGCAAGTTTTTGGTCAGTCATGGTTGACTCTTTGTAAATCTGTATGATGTTTTCTTTGTAAAGATATTGGAGGGGTTTGCCATTTACTTCTCCACTGAATTAAGAGGAAAAGAGCAATAAAATGACTTAACCTGATGAGAGTCTGAGGCTGGATTTGAAATCAGATCTTTCTAAATCAGTGTTCTAGAAATGTTTCTAGACTTCTCTAGCTGCATACATAAGGAAGGCAAGATAGACTAGTAAACATTGGTCAAGCCATAAAATGGACTAGATTGGATTGGTGACTACTAGGAATCCTCAGTTTTTGATAAAACCTGACAGGAATATCAATCCCAATATTCTAAATTTATCCAATACCAGGCGTCAAATATATAATTAGGTAGAATGGGTAAGAATACTGTACTTTTAGTCTGAAGGGATTCAGTTCAATTCTTCCTCCCATATATACTAATTGGGTAATGCTGTCCAAGTCACTGAAAGTTTCTGTTTCAGTTTCCTTCAGTTTTATCTGATGGCTTCTTAAACTCTCTTCTTCATCTAAATCTATTATACCATTAATTTGTTGGGAATAAGATTGGGTAAAACAATTCCTTTGTAATTTTTCTATGTGATCTTTCTTATACTATATTTTAATAAGTCAGATGACCATTGAGAAATCAATTATTAGAATCTTAGGAATGAATTTTGTCAATCAACAGTAGATTTTCACATGTGGTTGGGGCTAGAGTGCATGAGAAAGCCATTTTGCATAGTCTAATATTTCACAACAACACTCTTAATTCTTTCCCCCTAGTTTATATTTTGACTTTGGCTAGTGAGGTTGACTAAAGCTGCCTAGACATGATGATAGTGCCAGGAAGAATAATCTTGATATTTGCAGCTAAATGTCACTGAGTGAACTGTGGAGATATTGTAACCATTGGGAAAACCTAAGCATCAGTGTTAGGTACAAACTGATTCATTTTCCTTCTAGACTCAGCTCAAATTCTGCTACCTTTAATGGCTAGTGCCTTCCCTCTGAGATTTCATTTCACTTTATCCATGTATATGGCATGTATATTCATAATTGTTTGCCTTTTGCCTCTTCTGTTAGATTGAGTTCCTTTAGGCAGGAATTGTTTTTCCCTTTCAAGTTCCTCACAAAGGATATAGTTAAGTGCATGATCAATGTTTATTGAATGACTGACCAAATAAAACCATATGGCTAGTGGTTTCAGTACATGTCGTCTGTTGAACAAAGAAGACAGTATGTAAACAGGTGTGGGCTGCTTTTGATATTGCAGCCCTTGGGATCTACACCAAATGTACACCTAGTCCATCAACTGACCCAGTTAAATAGATATAAGACATTTTAAAATTTATATGGATGATTAATAATTCATTTTTAGCTAAATCTTTTATCAAATCACCACAATCCTTTTCTTCTGATGTTCCTTTGAAGCAGGTAAGTAGCCCTGGATTTTTGAAGACTTTGTTAGTGGAACACAGATTTTGAGAGATCCTATGGAGCTGGACAGGCTTTCACCAAAGCTTGGTGATGAACCATATATCTGTAATATGAACTCCAATCTAGCTAATTTTAGAAGATTCATTCCCAGAAGGTTAGCCATTAAGCAATTACTCACAAACTATACTATTAAGGGAAAGAAAAGCCATGATCTTAGTTGGTAGAGAAAAAATACGAGAAAATAATGTATTTTTGAAAAATTCTATTAAAAACTGAATTGAGTCCATAGAAGCAAAGATATCACTGTGTATTTAGGGACAAAATGTGAAATGTGAAGATGGGAAAAGATTGAGTAGAACAAAATTGGAAAATAATCCGAGGACCTGAAAATTATAGAGGTTTTCAAGTCAAAGATATTATTTTGTTAAATCACTTTAAACTAATACACACAGACAGATGGAAACAGAGAAAGAGAAAAAAGTACTTTTAAAGTTCTCTTACTATGTTCCAGACACTCTATTAGGCACTGGAAAAAAAGTACAAGTTAAAAAGATGAGAAAGCCACAGGGAAAGAGGTTTGAGAAGGAGTGGGGAAGCAAAAGTAAGAGGGAGAGCTAGAGTAACACACACACACATAGACAAAGTGAGATAGAGAGAGACAGAGAGAGGCAGAGAGAGGCAGAGAGAGGCAGAGAGAGGCAGAGAGAGGCAGAGAGGGACAGAGAGGGACAGAGAGGGACAGAGAGTCAGAGAGAGATTTCTTGGGGCATGTTGCATTTTGGATAAGATGAAAGAGTAAGAAAATGGAGTGGACTAGAGAAATTAAGGCATCTTTCAAGGCCAGAAGGTTGCTTTGACATTAATGGAGAAGTCTGAATATAGTTGAGGAGTGGAAAAAACCTTTTTCAAAACTCCTTTATCATGGTCAGGGTATGGTCTTTCCAGTTACTTTCTGATTTATCTGCAACTCTGGTTTGTTTGAACTCCATGGAACAAGTCACCCCATACTGAGCAACCCCTACTCCTTCCCCTCCCATTTCCAGTTTCCTTTTGTGTGTTGTATTCCTGCATTAGATTTTGTTTCATGAGGTTACAGACTCTTTTTTCTTTTTCTTTTGTACCTCTTTTTCTCATTTGTATCCCCAGTGCTTAGTGTAGCACCTAGCATGTAGAAGGAATCCTATACATGCTTGTTGAATTGAATGGCAACAACTAGAAGAGTGGGGTGTTATATTTGATGATCTTTCATTATCTAGCAATTCCCATACATATACTTATTGCAATAGTCAGGCCATTCTCTCTTTCTCCTGAACATTTTCACTGCCCCTCCCTCAAAATGCTTATTTTCATTTGTAAAAACTGTTTTCTACAACCCAAAATACTCCTGTCATCTTCCTGTTCTCTCAATGATCCAATTCTATTTATCCTTTAAGCACATTTAAGTTGCATCTTTCACCATGTCTTCCCCACCAACACCAGTCACATCCATTTTTCTAACTTCCGACAACCCATAACATTATTGCTCATTATTTTTGACATTTAGTAGCATTTCATTCAATACTGTATTTTCTAGATATCTATACATGGTGCCTTAAACTCAAATATTCCTGTGGAGAGGTGTTCTGATGTTACTGTTCCATTCCATGATGTAGACCATGTCATTCATCCTGTTGTCTCAGGACTGTAGAAGTACAGAAAGAGATGGAGTCTCAATGACAGGATCTCAATGAATAACTTGTGTGACTTATTAGTATCTATGTATTATGAAGACCATCAGAAGAAGATTCCCAGTACATTGTCTTGATCCATGTAGAAGTTATATAGAAATTGGGGGAAAAGTAGAAGAAGCTAATGTATTCAATTTCATTAAGAGAGGAACAGCCTCCAGGAAAAAGGAGAGCATAGTCATATATTGAGAGATTTAATGAGAGAATTTAGTGAACAATTAGTCAAACCATTTCTTTTATACATGAGGAAATCAAGGCTCAAAGAGGATAAATAATTTGGCTAGGGCCACATTTCTAGCAAGAATCAGAGATTGGAGTGAAATCCAATTCTTCTTGATTCCAAGATACTTTATTCACTACTCTCTGCCCTTATCAATTCATATATTTATATAAGTATGTTTAAAGATATTGATTAACAGGAGAACATATAAAGGATCCAAGCCAGGATGGTGAATATCCTCGAATTGAGGTTATAGAAGAAATGATTGAAGCAACTAGATATGTTCAACTTAGAAAAGAGCAGGCTCATGGAACACATAGTAGCTTTCTTTAAGGAAGAAAGGGGGAAAAGCATTTAAGTGCCTACTATGTGTTAGGTACCATCTATGCCAAGTGCTTAAAAATATTATCTCATTTGATCCTCATAATTACCCTTGTGAGACATTTTGCTGTTATTATTACTATTTTCATTACAGGTAACTAAACTGAGATAAAAAGAGATTAAGTGACATGGACAAAATCACAGTTAATAAATATCTATGGTAGCATTTTAGCTCAGGTCTTCCTGATTTCAGGCCTTGCTCATTGTCTATTGTGTTACCTAGCTGCCTCTTTAAGCTTCTGAAGGACTATTATGTGGAAGAAGAATTGGACTTCCAAAGCTTGATCTCTGGGCAAAGTCAAGACACAATAAACAGAAGTCACAAAGAAATGAATTAAGAGTTGATTTCAGAAAAAAAAAAAAAGTATCTTTAACAAGGAGAGCTGTCCAAAAGTTGTAGAGAAATAGTGATTTTTTCCCTTATTGGTGGTATTCAAAGATTTTATTGTGGGGATTCCTTCTGAATATGAGTTGGCCTGGATGGTAGTTGAGATCCCTTTTAATTCTCAACATTTAGGAAGAGTCACTTAGAATGAAAGGACATGGATAGACTGTGACCTACATCTTGGAGGAAGTACTAGATTAATGAGGTTATTGATCTGGTAAAATATCAAGGAATCTTCAGTATAGCTTTTGAAGAGTCCCAGAACTTCTATCTCATTCTGGTTTTCTTTCAGAGGAAGCCGATGTAAGCTGGAACTTTCTACAGGAAATGCCTTTCACCTCAGGACCAGAGTCAAGCTACTCATTTCTTTGGCTTGTGTTTGCACATGGGAAGAAACAATAATAAAAATGGAATGGGACATTTTATTCTCTTTAGTGGAAAAAATCAGGGTAACTCTCCAGGGTCATGAAAACAAATTTCTTTTCCCATTTTAACTACTTGTTATGGATGCCAGAATGAGATTACAGCCTCTTAACTAGACTGAGTTGGACAGACGAGGAAAAATCATGATTCCTTGGGTAGGGGAAGCATGGACATATGGGAGGCTATGAACTATTCTGCCCATTAAGGCAAAGTTACTCATATCCATTGTTTGCCTTCTCCATCTGTTTTCTTTCTGCTCTGTTGATCCATATACAGGCCCACAAACAAAATATTAGCTTAGAAAGCTTTCTCCTTGGAAATGTTTCTACTCTGATGTGATTGACTTTTTAAACCATATATATGGGGGATTAAACTGCAAGAATTTCAGAAAATACTTTTAGACCCAATTATACCTGATTGGGATATCAGAAAGATCTTTTAAAATTATTTAAGAAAGAAGAATTCTTGAAAAAAATACAGATAATTGGACACAGTTCAATACAATGCAATCCATTTCAGCACATCAAACACTTATTAGACATATTACTATGTCAGACATCATACTAGACAGGGAGGTATTAAGACAAATAATCCCTGACATTAGGATATTTTATTTATATAAAATTGAAATGTTTGCAATGCAATAAAGATTAATATTCCTATTAAAAATACAGAAATCTTTCTTAGTATGAATACCAACTCCCATCTACCCATTGCAGCCATGGAGGATTTCACTTTTGAATCCCATTGGCCTTTATAGAGGTAGTATGGTAGTATAGGAAAAAAAATATATAGAATTCTAGACTAAGAAAGACCCAAATGCAAATCCTTCTTCTGAGCCTCATTGTGTGGGTAATTCTGGGTAGAAATCACCTTTATGAGTTTCAGTCTCATCATCTGTAAAATGTGTCTAATTTCTGTAATAGATATCACATGAGCATTATGAGGTTTAAATGATATATGGAAAATTTGTATATATGTAAATAAAATATTATCACAATCTCTGATAATACTTAAGATGTATCACATCCCAATAATGATTACATTTTTACAAATGCTATATGAAATGTATTTCTGACAATGACTCATTGTAAACTGAAAGGAAAGAAAAAAAAAGTGATTAGTCTTTTAACTTTAGTGAGAATAAAATAGTGAATCTTTCTGACACCATGGAGATAAATTTCTTTTTTTTTCCCTTTTCAGCCACATGCTATAAATGTCAGTGGCGTAATATTAGTCAGAATCTGAGATAGTCTTAGTTGGTCATCTGTAATGCCTCCTTGGAGGGTGAAGCCCAGGAATTGAAAAGGCTATATCTTTGAGACAAAGGAAGACCTACATCTTGACCTTGAGACAAAGGAGATCATAAAATCTGATCCATCATTATGAAACAAGGAAATATGATCCTGGCATCAGAGACTCTATTTTCTGGGGCCCAGATTTTCCAAGCCCAGGCTGACTTATTTACAATTAACTAGCCATTGGTAAAATATTATTTAGTTATTATAACCTGTGAAACATAAAATAATACAAAATTTGCTTCAAATCTGTGCAGTTCCCTCCTGTACCTGCAGATATGGTTATTGAATGAATGGGGAAGTAGGTCTCTGAAAATTCTTAGGATCACATCAATTTAGACCATTAATAAACATTATCAGAGCTATCAGCATTCTTTTTATGAGATCCTTGTGTTGTGAACATATAGGTGGAGGAATTCAATGGCATCAACTTTTATCTTCTTACTATAAATAAAATTAGAAAATTAAAGGTAAAAATACTAAACTGGAAGGGTGGTTCAATGGTTTTCCTTGGAGGAACAAATAAAAATGTCAATGGAATTGGCTTTATTGGGCATTTGAAAACAAGCAACATAATTTCATGGAATATGGGCTTTTCTTGTTTTGAATTGTATGTATTGTTACAAGCATTTGCAGAAAGAGCAGCACAATGATGATGTTAATAATAATGGTGGCTATAATGATAATAATCGTAATTAACAGTAGCAGTAGTGGTAGAAATTAATGTCATTGCTAGCAGTGATGATAGTAGAAATTAGTAGCAGTAATAATAGTACTAGGTGTAGTAATGTGGTAATGGTAGGAATTATTATTAGTAATAGTAGTGATGATGGTGGAAATGGAAAGAGTATTAGTAGTGGTGATAGTGGTAGAAATTGTTATTATTATCATCAGTAGTAATAGCAATAGTGGGTAGTGGTAGTAGTGATGGTAATAGTCATGGTAGTAGAGAAATTATTATTATTATTAGTAGTAATAGTAGTAATACTAATACTAATAGTAATAGTAAATGCCATTTATATAGCATTTTATAATTTATAAAATGCTTTGCCTACATCATCTCATTTTATTTTATGTAGTTCAGGCAACAATACATGTTGAATAGAATTAGAGAATGACATGAGAAAAATTCTACAAAGACACTCATACTACCTTCCAAATTAAACTAATATTTTCTGTAACATTGAATTATATGAAGATAAACATCACAAAAGGCAAACTATGTTGAAAAACAAGGTTGGGTGTTTATGAAAACCTAAAACAAAGCTAAGGCCTAAGGATACTTCCAGGCCTAGAATCACCATATTAAGATGCTGTTAGCATTTTAGAGTTGAGAGGAACTTTAGGAGATACCAAGCCAAATCTACAATGGAAAAAGAATTCCCTTTCTAACACATCAAACAGTACTCCTACAATCTCTCCATAAAGATCTTCAGAAAGTGGAAACCTATTCCCTCCCTAGGTAACTAATTTTATTTTAGATAGCTCTAATTATTAGGAAAACTTTGTTTTATGGACATCAAGCCTAAATTTATCCATTTGCAGTTCCTTTCCATCATTATTAGTTCTGTCCTGTGGGACCAAAAAGAACAAGTCTATCTCCTCTTTCATATGACAATTTTCTAACCATATATTTATGATTTCTCATTCATGATAATATACAGAAAATATATTGTCACTTTTAAAGTGCTACATAAATGTGAGCTATCATCATCATTCTAAAACCATCTAAGATAGGTAAATTGTGATCAGTCATTGAGTAAGATGTACTGAGTATCAGTAATTTGTTTTGCATTTTTATAGCTACTATGAGGAATTCAAAAGAAGCCTGGGTTTCTCTAAAAGCCTCTGGTCTGAAAGTTAGGAAACTGGCATTTAAATTGCAGTTAGGTCCCTTTGAGGAATCTCAAATAGGTTATGTCCTCTATTCATGTCTCAGCTTCCATATTTTAAAATTTAAAAAAATGCAAAATAAGAAAAGAGAAAAAAAATCTTGCATGTTACCATAAGAGAGGATTCAATATTTTTATATTTATATATTTAATTTTATATATTTATTTATATATTTATATATTTTATATATTTATTTTACATATTTTATATATTTTTATATTTATATATTTTATTTATATATTTATATATAAAAATATTGAATCCTCTCTTATGGTAACATGCAAGATTTCCATTTCAAGAAAATGTATATACTAAATACTACATATTACTTTTAAAGTTGCGCAGATTTTCTCTGCTTCTTTGTTTTTTTTTTTTTTCTGTTCTCTGCTATGTATTTATTTTTACTTTATTTTCCCTCCTCTATTTTAAAGAAGTCTATAGTTAAGCATAGAGTTATATAGCTATAGCTATAGATGTAGATGTATTGCTATAGTTAGAAACATACACATATATACACTCATCCACATATATGTAAGACCAGCTATGCTTATTTCCACCTGTCATCTGTTTTTCTCAGGGTGGATGGTACCTCCCTTCCTAGCTCCAAATCTTTCCATGTTTTTCTAACTCAACGATCTCATCATTTCCTATAGCAAGCCAATCACATTCTATCTGAGAGATTGGATATAAAATTTTCTTCTCAGTTTTTTGGATTACCTCTATTCCTGACCACACAAGTTTTATTTATACAAGAATATTTTAATTTAAAATAATAAAATTATTCATTTTATCCTTCAACAATGCTCTCCCTTCTAAAATAATTTAAGGTCTGATACTGCTGAATGTACTTCCTTTACTTTTTTTTCCTTGTTTTTTGAAGTTCCTGACCTTTTGTTCTTCCAAATGAACCTTGCTATTATTTTTGTAAATCAGTAGTTTCCTCATGGAGTTGTGCTCTTCCATCCTATGTTCTGTGTTTTAAGCTCTTTTTCATGAAAGGAACACTGGGAAATGAGTGTAAACTGTTAGCATTTTTTTGTTTTTCTTCCCAGATTATTTTTACCTTCTGAATACAATCCTTCCTTTGCAACAACAACAACAACAAAATTCGGTTCTGCACATATATATTGTACCTAGGATATACTATAACATATTTAATATGTATGGGAATGCCTGTCATCTAGGGGAGGGGTTGGAGGGAAGGAAGGGAAAAATTCAGAACAGAAGGGAGTACAAGGGATAATGTAAAAAATTACCTATGCATATGTACCATCAAAAAAGTTATAAAATTAATAAAAAAAAGATCTTTTTTTTTCATGTTTAACATGGTATATTCTAAGTTTTCTTTGAGATCCAACATTTTCTGCTCTGATATTTGGTATTCTGCTCTAGATTCTTTTTAAGTTCTGCTATGGTGGATTCTCCATTTTAAGTTTCCCTTTGCCCCACTCTGATATTCTCTATTCTATTTTGGATCTTTAATTCTGATACTTCTAGGATCTATGATTTTCTAGTAGACTCCATATTTTTATCATCATGCCATGAGAAGATATGGGAAAAGCAGCAGCTGAGGAAAAAGATGATAGAGATATAGTGACTCCTTTTGTTTCAGACCTTCCCAAGTACCAAGCTTCACTTGTCTAGGAATAGTTATAGCAGTAGTTCTTAACCTTAATGCCATAAACTTAAAAAAAAGTCAATAACTTCATTTCAATAAAATTTTCTTCCTTTACAAGCCTACACATTTTATATTTAAAAACAGTATTCTGAGGAGTACAAGTGTTGAAGCAATTTATCAATGGAGTTCATGACCAAATATCCTAGTCTCCTGAAAAAAAGCTATTAATTTTGGGATTAAAGGCAGTTTGGCATAGGGCAATGAGGGTTGAGCTCCTATATCTGATACTTATTAGCTTTGTGACAATGCTCTAGTCACTGAATCTCCAAAAGGATCAATAAATCAGCAAGTATTTATTAAATGCCCAATATTTACCAAGTCCTGTGAGAGATGACTTGTTTACAAAAACAACAATGAAATGGTCTCTACTCTTATGGAGTTTCGTTTTTAAAATTTCTCAATATTTAAATGTTAGAGAAATTAATGTATGGTGGTATAGGAAGTATACAGTCAGAGGTTCATGGCTCCTTCTTGCTCTCAGGGTCAAGAACTAGATATGTGGATAATAGGATAAAGTTCAGTCTCATGCTTTTGTGGATTCCTTGGGTCCAAAACTGGCTGATAAATATGGCCTTTACTTGGTGCCTGGGGAAGCTGCCCTGAAGCATTCTGGGTCAGGGGTCCCTAGGCCCTTGCTGCTTCCTGTGCCTAATGAGTGTGACTTCACAGAGAGTGGGGGGGAGGGAAAAGCCCTCCCTGTTGTGGGCATGATCTCAGTAGATTCTGTGGTGTCTGTTTGGTAACTGTTCAGTATAATTATTGTGGCTCATAAAAAAATAAATTTTCGACAGTAATCTGCAGCCTGCTGTGCTGTTTCATTTCCCAGTAACTTATGGTGGCTATATTTCCCTGCTGCAATAGCGACCCAGCACAGTAATAAAGTTGTCACTGGGAGGAGGTGATGGACCACTTTGCATTGTTATAACTGCCTTCTTGGATTATAACTGTTTGTAACTCTATGATGTCTTCATAAATGTGATCAATTGCAATAATAAAGTTGTAAGACATCTCTGGCAGCTGATTTTTCTTTGCCTCAACCCCAGGCATCGTTACCTTGGTGGCTGCACTGGTGCCTGAGGTTTCATTGTTGACTTGAGTAGAACCCTCCTCTCTAGAGGCAGCCATTTGATTAGCCCCAAGGTGGCAACTGCCATCCTAGGAATGCTTTCTGATCTGTTTATATACTTGTTCAATATGTAGAGAGCAAGTAATGGGCGGAAAAGCTTGGCCATGCCAAATGGTTTGCAGGTGAGTGACCACACATATAGTTAAGTACAACAAGAGGAAAAAAATCAGGCTGCTCCTATGCTTATTAATAATCACCAGGGACAAAGTCTCTTATGTGATTTTGTGAAAAATCTAGGAGATGAGTTAAACTTTAGTATAATTGGGAAGAGCCAGAATTAGTTGAATGGTAGGATTCAAAAATTAGACAACTCAGAAAAACAACTGGGACTGGAATGAGAGCATTTGAGTTTAGAGACTTCCTCTGATGCTGTACAACTCAGCAGATCTCTATAGATCTAAGATTAGTAAGTGTCTCAAGCCAGATTTGAAATCACTCTTTGCCAAAAACTCCTCCAAATTGGATCATAAATAATTAGATATGTCTGAAATGACTCAAGAACAAATCCCCTAGGAAGGTAATGGAGAGTACATGGGAGATGTGAGCAAGCTGCAATATATAGGCAAAGATAAACTAACTTCACAGAATAGAGGAGTTAAATATGATCAGGGAAAAAAAAGTAAAAATGGGAAATGGTTGGGTCCCATGGCAAAAACAAAGGTTAACGGTTGATATTCTTCAAGCTCCTATTTTTAAATTGTCAGGAGACATTAAAGAATGTCCCTATGGCAACGAATGGATATACAGTGAAGAAATTATTAAAGGGCATTGCTACTACCAATGTTGCTATTGCTGCTGCTACTACTGTCACTAATATTGGTGCTGCTACTGCTACTGCTGCTACTGTTGCTATTGCTACTATTGTTACTATTGCTACTGCTACTCCTGTTTCTATTGCTACTGTTACTTTTATTGATACTTCCAATGTTGCTATTGCTGCTGCTACAACCACTAATATTGAAGCTGCTACTGCTGTTGCTACTGTTGCTATTGCTACTATTGTTACTATTGCTACTGCTACTCCTGTTTCTATTGCTACTGTTACTTTTACTTATACTCCCAATGTTGCTATGGCCTCTGCTACTACTACCACTAATATTGCTGCTGCTACTGTTGCTACTGTTGCTATTGCTACTATTGTAACTATTACTATTGCTACTACTGTTTCTATTGCTACCAATGTTGCTATGGCCTCTGCTACTACTACCACTAATATTGCTGCTGCTACTGTTGCTACTGTTGCTATTGCTACTATTGTAACTATTACTATTGCTACTACTGTTTCTATTGCTACCAATGTTGCTATTGCTGCTGATACTACTACCACTAATATTGCTGCTGCTGTTACTATTGCTATTGCTATTGCTACTGCTACTCCTGTTTCTATTGCTACTGTTACTTTTACTTATGCTACCAATGTTGCTATTGCTGCTGCTGCTACTACCACTACTATTGCTGCTATTATTGCTGCTGCAGTTACTACTGCTGCTGCTGCTATTACTACTGCTACTGATACTACTGATACTATTGCTACTGCCACTCCTGCTACTACCAATATTGCTGTTACTGCTGCTTCTGCTACTAATGATAATAATAATAGCAATTATATTGCACTTCACTGTTTGCAAAATACTTGTTTGATTCTCATTGTGCTCCTGTGAGGCTGGTGTTCTCATTACCTTCATTTTGTGGATGAATTTTGAGTCTCTTCCAGAGCAAAGATTTTGGAATTCCTTGCTTCTCAAGCAAAATGATTTCTGAGGCCCCCTATTTTTGGATTCTAAGTGGACAGCCAACACTTTTAACCCTACTTCTCACCTTACCCAATCACAAACTTTAAATATTTTAATTTAATGTAAAGTCATTTTTCCATATGTCTTGGAAATTCAACATTTTGGGGGGTTTTCTTTTTATAAGCAAAATGTATCTTTTTTCTTTTACCATCTGTCACATTTGTCAAAAGTTTCCCCAAACCTCCTTTCATAGTTTGTGCATCTCTGAAAACACACACACACACACACACACACACACACACACACACACACACACACACCTATGTGCATGCATACTTGTGAGCCCAAGCCAATTAAAAAATAAAATGTATACATCTATTAAGGGATTTCATTTGGAGCTAACAGTGGAAAATTTCTGGCATTGACAGACCCTTGGAAATGATCATATTAAAAAAAATAAAATCAAAGGGAATTAATTTTCCTTTTAGTTTCAAATCCTTTTCAAGGAGGAGGCCCATACGGATATATAATTCAACCCCATGTATTCAAAGAAGACTAATGCCACTGGTTCAATGAAAGAACTTTTTCAAAATATATACTTACTAAGATTGATAGACATGGCTTATTCTGGCAGAATTCAAGGAAGTGGGTGGGTGGGTGGGTGGCTATTAAGAGTTTTCTTTGATAGCACAAAAGGCACCAGGCACCCACAGAGAGGATACATGGAATCTTGTGCTTAATTGGATAATCTCATAAGCCTCTAACATCTTTTGCCTGAGCTGGGAGATGCTGAGGGAGATTGAAATAGCAGCATCCTCATTGTAAATCCTAGATCATTTTAATCAAGCTAATATAAAACAAAACTTGAACACCTATTGTAGTCCCCCAGTGGTGCCCCACTCTTAGACCAAAAGTGTCAATGTTACTATTTTACACAGCATATGTTCTGTAGAAGATTTCAGTTTGATATTTTTCACTTTGACAATAACTACACATTTTCAAACTGCGGTTGTTTCTCTCAAGTATAATTAGATGCATGGCTTCTAAGATTGAGTTATGCATTTTTCTGTCCAAATCCCAATATAGTTCATAATTTAGTGATATTAATACTTAAAGTACAATAATGGGGGACAATCCCCTCCCTTAGCCAACTAACTCTGGCTCTCCTTTGTCAGTACTCAGATTGGAATGAGTTGAATACATTTTCCCCTTCATTATGTCTTTTAGGGTGTGTGTGTGTGTGTGTGTGTGTGTGTGTGTGTGTGTGCACGCGTGCGCGGTGTGCGCATATGTGTGTGTGCTGACTAGCTAGATTGGCATATACCCAGAAATAGTGTTCTCCAAAGCATTTTCACATTGATGGAGAATTTAGGCAGAGCTACAGTAGCTTACTACCATTCAGAATACTCAATGAACTTCCTGCAATACAGATCATTAGGATATGAAAGGCAGATGTGATTTTCCAGGCCTATCAATGAATTATAAAGGCAGTGTGGAAAAGTGGAAAGATAATTTGTCTTAAAAATAAGGTCTATGTTCAAGTCCCATCTCTGATACATACTTGAATTAGTTTGCTTGTAATATCATGTCAAGTGTATCCAGGCAAACCTTTATAGAAAGATTAAATATAAATTAATCTTATTATGTACATACATTCTCTTATTATAAGACATGTGATTAAAATAAAAACAAAGCAAAACAAAACAAAAAACCCAAAAGCCAATTCTGATCTTCAATAAGCTTACAGGGGACAGGAAGAAGGTAAAATTGATGACAAGGAAGTTATTCAAACTGGAAATGAAATGGGCATACCTGGGGGTCCTGACCAATGGATTAGGGGAACTAACCAATTAGCAGAGTGGACTTTTAGGCAGAGGATTCTTCAGGGTTTAAAGGAAGTTGTTGAAGGACCAGAACTCCAGAGAATGAGTCAAAATGGACCTAAAATGCAAAGGTTGGTGTTTATATACAAATTATTATATACAAGTTAAAAGATTCTAGGTAGATAAGCAAATAGTAAATACATACACAGGCGATAGAAAGTAATGTCAAGCAGCAGACATTAACTATTTGAAGAGAGGGGAGACTCAGGAAAATAGAGAAATCAATTAGAATGCAATAGCCCTCACTTGAACCATCTGTTAAGGTTCAGTTTGGTCTATAGTAGGTTCCAACTTGTATAACATGTCTGGACTGTGCTTTGGACTCTATTGATGACTTATATAAACTTGAGAAGATTGTAAAATTTTCTTGAATCTCAGTTTATTTCTTTAGAGCATCCTTTTATCCCTAAAATCCTCTAATGTCTATTAAAAACTACTGTTTTTATGAAACGTCCTTAGCTTTCTCCTATCATACATCAACCAACCAACCAATCAATCAACCAACAAGCATTTGTGGGCATCTATTATGTGCCAGCTTCTTGTGATAAATTATGTGGATTTGTTGCTTGTTATTTCATTGTTTCGGTTATGTCCAATTCTTTTTTTTTTTAATTTTTTTATTATATATATATATTTTTATAATATTATCCCTTGTATTCATTTTTCCAAATTATCCCCCCCTCCCTCTATTCCCTCCCCCCGATGACAGGCAATCCCATACATTTTACATGTGTTACAATATAGTCTAGGTACAATACATGTGTGTAAATACCATTTTCTTGTTGCACAATAAACTTTAGATTCCGAAGGTACATGCAACCTGGGCAGACAGATATTAGTGCTAACAATTTACATTCACTTCCCAGTGTTTCTTCTCTGGGTGTAGCTACCTCTGTCCATCATTGATCAACTGGAAGTGAGTTGGCTCTTCTTTATGTTGAAGATTTCCACTTCCATCAGAATACATCCTCATACAGCATTGTTGTTGAAGTGTACAGTGATCTTCTGGTTCTGCTCATTTCACTCAGCATCAGTTGATTTAAGTCTCTCCAGGCCTCTCTGTATTCCTCCTGCTGGTCATTTCTTACAGAGCAATAATATTCGGTTATGTCCAATTCTTGATAACTCCATTTAGGTTTTTCTTGGCAATGATAGTAAGGTAGTTTACCATTTCCCTCTTCAGTTCATTTAGCAGTTGAAGAAGTAGAAGCAAACAGGGTGAAATGAGTTTCCCAGAAACACATGTGTCCGAGGTTGGATTTGAACTTTGGTCTTCCTGAATACGGGCCTTATGCACTATCCACTATATCACCTAGCAGTCCTAAGACACACAGGTAAAAATGTGACTTCTGGCCTTGACAAACTCGTATTCCATTGGGGGAGAAATAACAGGCTTTGTATGTAAAGCAGTAATTTTGATAGATTTCATTTTATGATTCAGAAATCTGGTCTTGACCACTTGAAGTGAGATTGATCTAATTTTCCCAATTTGAGTTCATTTTATTTTCAATGGAATTCTAGATTTTGTACTATACAAATATTTCATCATTTTCTTTTGATTTATTTTTGATTCTGTTTAAAATGATAGATTTTATTTTGCATATTTGAGAATATGCAAAAATTATAATTTTTAAGAGCAACTTTAATGACTATTAGAAATATTTTATGTAGTGTTGCTGTGGTGAAATTAACCATTTAAAAGATCGTTCAAGCTCATTGTGACACAGAATCAATGACACAAAGGAAAATGTGGTCAATTTTCTCTTTCAAGAAATTATACTTAGTATAAAACAACATTAGCAATCTCCAGACAACAAGTAAAGGCCTTCAGCTGGTGTAGATGCTGTTGATTCCTCCAGGGAATAGTGTAGCTATCTTGACATTAGAAGAAGAGTGAGAAGACCAGTTTAAAAAATAAATGTTAAGCATTGCTAGGAAGGAAAAAATGTTATAATTGACAAGACCACACAAAGCCTGGAATATATAAGAATGGGAAAAGGTAGTTTTTATTGATCAAACTACATTTCATTCAAGAAAATTGTTCTCAGAAGAGTTTCGGTGAGCCTGTAAACTTTGGCTATCTTCATCAGACTATAAAAAAACACCCATCTAAAAATTGCTGCTCTCATTTACAGAATGTCGAACTCTTTTAAATAAATTGATTTATTGGAAAATAGAATAGTTAAGGAATATCAGAAATTCTTAAATTGAGATTGAATATTATCATGCAACATTGTACTGTGTCATATATCACAAAAGACTGAGAAAATTATCTAAAAGTCGAAGATTAAACATCTCTTTATCTTAGAAATGGACATAAATATACTTCAAAGACGATGGTACTCTACTGGAAATTTTGGCACATAATAAAAGCTAGACTTGAGGAAAAGAGTCTGTGTATTATGAAATTGCAGCTTCAGTACAGCAGTTAGCCCTAGGCCTTTGGCTGGAGGTTCTGAGATCTATGAAGCTAATGCTCTAAAAACAGTAATCTAAGCCAAAAAAAAGAAAGAAAGAAAAAAAAAAAAGAAAGAAGAAAATTTAACATAGGAGTGATTGGATTATCTTGTTACAGCAGGTTACTGAATATATGGATATATTTTTACTCTAAGGATTGTGAGCACAGGCCTTCTATGGCAGTTTATGAGGTATAAATCTCAGCAGCCTTCCATAAAGTTTTTTTTAAGTGTAATAATGAATATTCAATAAGTAAATAGCCATAGCTCATATTTCCAGAGGGAAATTTAAAAATAAAATTTAAGTTTAAAAGTAGTTTACCCACAAGCAACCTTCTAAGATATGTAGGCTAAATCTTAAGTTCTCCACTTCACACATGAGGAAGTCAGTGTCCAATTAAGTGACTTGCTGGAGAATAATGATGATGAAGAAAAAAAAAAAACATTCTTCTTCTCAGTATAAAGGAATGACCAAATTACGAAGATGATGATGATTCTCGATAAGTTATATAGCCCTTTAATGTAAGTAAAGTGATTTGCACATATGATGTCATATTATCACTTACTAATTAGCAGATTCAGGATTTGAATCTAGGTCTTCTAATGCTAATTTTTGTGCTCATTCCAAGAAATCACCCAAACAAAAGAATAGAGGCATTCCATACCTACCTAAGAAGATACTTTTAAGAGTTAAAATTTTACATATATATATATATACACATGTATGTATATATATATATATATATATATATATATATGTGTGTGTGTGTGTATATATATGTATATAAGAAAAAGTTGAAGATTGAAAGTATGAATATATTTAAGGGAATATTACAATAATTAGAATTTAATGTCCCCTTTTAATTCCTGATGCAATTTTGTCTAAAGACTAGAATGAAGATAACATTGTAATGGATGATAATTTTGACATGCCATGACTGTAAAAATCCAGTTATGACTGCAAATATGTGTATAAAAATTCTTGTAAAACCAATATATTATGCTTGCATGTCATTCAAAGGGTGATGGAGAGATGCATGGTGAGTGTGATTAAGCCAAAGAACAACAAAAATTATGAGGATGCTCCTCCAGAAATTTTAGCAGAAAGCTATATTTCCATAAGAGAAATTTTCTTGCTCAGATTTAGCTAAATAACAGAAAGAAGCTGTAAAGAATCAAATTTTATTTATTTATTTATGTTTGTGAGGCAATTGGAATTAAGCTAATAAGTGTTTGAGGGGAAAATTGAACTTAGGTTTTTCTGACCCCAGAGCCAGTATTCTATCCATTATGTCATGTGGCTATCCCAAGAATCAAATTTTAATTAGATGCCAAAGAAGGAATAATTAAAGTTTTTCTGAAGTGCAATGTACCATTGTCCTTGTAACATCATGGCTCTCCCCATTGTGATTTTAATATATCATAGCTCCTCATAGGAAATTAAATAGGAACTTTTTGAGGAGTTTTGTTGAGTCTTCCTCCTTCCTTCCCTCCCTCCCTCCCTCCCTCCCTCCCTCCTTCCCTCCCTTCCTCCCTCCCTCCCTCCTTCCTTCCTTCCTTCCTTCCTTCCTTCCTTCCTTCCTTCCTTCCTTCCTTCCTTCCTTCCTTCCTTCCTTCCTTCCTTCCTTCCTTCCTTCCTTCCTTCCTTCCTTCCTTCCTTCCTTCCTTCCTTCCTTCCTTCTTTCCTTCCTCCCTTCCTCCCTTCCTTCCTTCCTTCCTTCCTTCCTTCCTTCCTTCCTTCCTTCCTTCCTTCCTTCCTTCCTTCCTTCCTTCCTTCCTTCCTTCCTTCCTTCCTTCTTTTTTTTTCTGAGACAATTGGGATTAAGTGACTTGTCCAGGATCTTAACATTAGGAAGTGTTGTATCTGAGGCCAGATTTGAACTCAGGTCCTCTTGACTGCAGGGCCAGTGCTCTATGGACTGCCTCACAGCTGATTTTCAAAGTGCAGTAGATGACACAGAAAAAGTTTAGAAATTGAAAAATGCATAAAATATATATTTTAATATTGTGTAATATCACCTCAAATTTTGCAACACCAACAAATTTTAACATAAACACCCCATGAAAAAGGAAAAAAAATCATTCTTCTTCTCAGTATAAAGGGATGATCAAAAAAATTTTACCTGGATTTTCCAGAAACCAAGAAGTGCCATCCTTATAATCCTCATGATGTGGAAAGGATAACTGTATTCACTCTAAAGGCACAAAAAGTACTATCTCCCTTTCCTTTCTCTCCCTCTCCTTTCTCTCTTTCTTTATTATCTTCCTTCCCTTTCTCTCCTTCTTCTTCTTCTCTCTTTATTCTTTCTCTATTTCAATCTAAATCTCTCTCTCCCCTTATTAGTTTCAAACTCACCTCAAACTCAACATAGGCCCAACACAGTGCTGAACTTTTGAATTCATGTAGAGGACATTTCATTGCTTTGAATCACTCTGCTTTATCACCTTGGTGCAATTTTATTTTATTTTTTCTGAAGCTGGGGTTAAGTGACTTGCCCAGGGTCACACAGCTAGGAAGTGTTAAGTGTCTGAGACCAGAACTCTGGTCCTCCTGAATTCAGGGGTTGTGCTCTATCCACTGCACCACCTAGCTGCCCCACCTTGGTGCAATTTTAGATTATTCTTTGGTTCCCAGCCTTCAAATCTTATCTGTTGTCATATTTTCTCAATTATATTACCATGACATCTTGATCATTTATCAGCTCACCTTCATTTTGGAAGCTTTTTTTATGTCATTGACTAAAAAAATATTAAATATGAGTTTCTGAGACACTACAGTGAAGCCCATATTTTAAACTGATAAAGAAACATTAAGGCTACTCTTTGGTCTGATTATTTAAATGATCCTATACCCATCACACTGGATTATTGTCTAGGCTACATTTCTACATATATTTCAATTGAACAGAAGAGGAGACTTTATCAAATGCTTTGTTGGGAATCTAGACAAACTATCACTTTCATATTCCTTGTATCTTAGAGCAGAAACTCTATATGAAGAAGAAAATGAATATAGGCAAACATGATTTTTCTTGATAAAACCATAACCTTCTGTAATTACTACCACCTTTAATTTTTTTATTTAAAAGTTTTTACTTACCAGATATATGCATGGGTAATTTTACAACATTGACAATTACCAAACCTTTTATTCTAATTTTACTACTACCTTTTAAAAAATGTTTACTAATTTTTACTAAATGTGTCCTTGAATTTTGCTTAGATTGGAAGTCAGATCCCCTGTCCTGTAGTTTGTACAATCAAATTTCTTCCTTATTTGAAAATTGGGACATTTGCTTCTCAGAAATTTTTTGGTATTTCTTTGGTTTTCCAAGATATTCTAAAGTTACTAATAATGGCTCAACAATCACAGTTGCCACTTCTTACAGTATTTTTAATTGTAGATCACCTAGATCTTGGATCTCCTCATCAAGGAGAGTTAAATATTCCCTTATGATCTCTCTAATTAGTGTTATCTTGTGATTTCTAATCCAAACTTCTCTCTTGCTGGTCACAAAAAAAAAAAAAGAATCCAAAATGAATTGTTAAGTTAGATCTTTGTTATCACTATCCAGACATTCACCCTTATTATTCATCCCATCATTCTCTCACCTTTTTCAAAATATGTATGCTATGGTCAGTCAATGACATTGTCTACTAAGGGAGACAATGATGTGTTTCTTTCATCTGATTTTGGTAATTATTCATCCTTCTTATTCCCTTTTCAAAATGCATTTTGCAAGAATGGGAGGAACTTCAAATGGCAAGATGAACTGCTTAAGCAGATGTTTAAAACATTAAATACCATAATCTATCTTTGTACCTATAGTAATACATCTTTGTTGTTTTCTGACTGAGCCAAAGGTATCTTTAGTATTGGGTGATCATCTGTCATTTTCAGGATAAAGAGTACAATGTAATTAAGCTTCTTGCATTTTATGTTGCTATGGAATTTATTCCAACATTAAATAAAGATGTTGTCATAGAAACCACAAGAAATCTCAGGAATGTTACTCCAACATAGCACCTGGATTATGAGGTTCTTCAAAGAGTCTGAACCAATAGCATGTAGGAATATGTCTCAATTAAAAGCAATATTTCATGAGTTACTAGGTTTATGAAAATGTTTTCTTCTTTTTTGAACAATCTATTCTTCCATAAGCATTTATTAAATACTTACTGTGCAGCAAGTATTGTGATAGGCATGAAGATGCAAAGATAAAAAAAATCAAATGACAATAACAAAAAAAATCCTTTGTCTTCAATTTGTCAACAGAAAGAAAGAGTTGTCATCTGATACTTCGGAACTGTCACATCACATTCTTGGAGCATTGCACCCAAAGGATCAGTTTTCTCCTTGCTTTTCCCATTGCAAGTTTTATTCCATGCAAATCTGTACAAAGTTCATGAGTATCTCATTTAAATGATCCTTTTCTCTATGTCTTGATTACTCTTTACCAAAATGCATCTCACTATCTTTCCATCTTCAGTTCTTAGATTTTACTCATATGATAGTACATATTTTTTTGATTATAGAATGCTACTCTGCACCTTTTTCACTATTCTAGTTGTGTATCTTCTCTGACTGTGAGTAGAATCTTGGAGCCCAAATATATCTCTTTGCATTGGGATTTAAAATTCATAGTCCACGATTCCATCTTGTTTTTTTATGAATCAATAAACAAGCATTCATTAAACATTTGATAAATGATTAACATTATGATAATTTCCATGGATACAACACAAAAATTATCTTTGCCCTCTACATGCTTATATTTGAGTAGAGAGACGAAATGCACACACACACACACTATATATATATTTATGTATATATATATTTATTGTATATTTATATATATTATATATATAATATATACATATAATATATATATGTATATTATTATATTATATATAATATATATATGTATATTATATATATATATTTTATATATATATATATACATATAATATATATATAATATATATATATACATATATAATATAATATAATAATATACATATATAATATAATATATATACATATAATATATATATATTATATGTTTATGTATATATATATTTGTTGTATATTTATTATGTATATATATTTATGTATATATATATACACATATATACATATATACACACACACATATATATACATATATATGTACATATATACGTATATATATGTGTGTGTGTATATATGTGTGTGTGTATATATGTGTGTGTGTGTATATATATATATATATATGCAAAATGATATAAGTGTGTGTGTGTGTTTGGTTTATTGTGTAAATAATTTCTTTTCCAGATTTCTTAGGATGGGGAAGAGAGAGAGGATTGATGTTCAGTGTTTCTAGAAGGATGATAAATCACATAGGAAGGCAGAATGACACAACTCCCCTTTGGTTTTGTTTTTTTAATCAAGGGAAATATTTTGGATTGGAAAGGACAGAACAAGAGAAGTTTATAGAGAGTTGAAAACCAAGATAAATGTAAAGACAATGAGAGAAAGTAGCTGCACTTTATAAGTTTAAGTCATAAAGCCAAGATCTCTCCATGTGAGAGTATTAAGAGAAGTTGAGACTGCTGAGTTCCTTTGATAAGATTGTGGGGTACAAAAAGAAGTATCAATGGAATGGAGAAATTTTTCAAAAGGGAAGGGAGGTGAGTTTGTAAGCTCTTGGCCACTGAGCTTAATTCTTTTCATGACAAGCTTCTGAAACATATTGTGAAAAGAATGGTTGCTGAACATCAAGAAAAGTCATTATCTGAAAGAGCCAGGGTGACTTCAAGGAGACCCACATTTAAGCAAAGCATTTGACAAAGGCTCATGCTATCCTTGTGGACAAGGAGAAAAGGGGCTTACGTGATGATTTAATGGTACTTATTGAAAGCCCAAAGTCAAAGATGTGAATTTCAACTAGGAGAAAAGTCTTGCTCAGATGCCACAGAAATAACATTGGTACTCTACCATTCCATCTTACTCAATGATCAGATGAAGCTATAGGTGTCATTCTCATGTAAATTGAAGTTGAAACAAAGCTGAGTGATAATTGACATACTGAATGATAAACATTGAGATTTGAAGATGGACTCTGAATTCCCTTTCAGTTCTGAAATTTTAAGAGCTAGAATAACTTCCAGTAACATAAGGTAATCACTGTACCTGGTTGAAAAAGAATAAAACTGAGGGAGCCATCTAGGGAACTCATGATTTCATTGGTATAAGTATAATAATGACTACCCTGACTATTGTGGTGTAGAGGCCAGTATCTTATATTTTATACTTTTCTCAATATGCACTGGTACCATTAATAGGGTTTGGATAATAGTGTAGGCTCTCTGTAAGTGTTTCTAAACCTCACTGATATTGCTTTTAAAACTTTAAGGGCCTAGTTCTACTTAACCAGTAATAGTTGGATTGGATTTTACAAGACTGTTTATTGTATAATTTATTATCATAAATTTACTACTGAATTTCCTAAAATGTGGAAGCATAATCTTCTTTACCTCAGTCTCTGGGGAAGAGAAGGAGATTAGATTCACTGTTTATTTTGGTCCCTATACATCACACAGTCCCAGTTCCAAGTCCAACTCCCATCTTGGACTTGAGTCCCAGATGTCCTAGCATCTCAGGGTCAGCACACCCAGCTCCAAGATCAGCATACTTTGAATTTCTTATTCCAGTAGGGATCATCACCATCACTTGGAATAGAAAAGGACAAAGGAAACAGAAAAAGACAAATATTCTGGCTCAATCAGCGGAGATAAAAAGGGAACCTGAAGACAGAGTCCTTTTTCTCTCACAAGTTTAATTAATGATATCAATACTGTGGATGAATTGCAATCTTCACTCTCTTGATGCTACACAAAAGAGTGAGAAGGAAGGGGAAATGTCACAGAAAGAATGGCTGACTCAGTATTGCAAGTTTTATAGACTTAGTTATTTTCCAGTTGCATAGTCAATCAAAAAAGCTTGTATCCATCCATGTCGTATATAATGTGCTGTTGTCTCCAGAAGCTGAGATTGCTCTCTGGGAGAAGATCTGCTGTGTCTACTCAAATCTCTCAACAGATTCTTCTTCCTGTAGAGAGCCAACTTCCCTTCCTGCAGAGAGCAGCCTCAAGTCTGGTCCAGAAACAACTCCCTTTTTCCTCCAGAGCTGCCCTCTTTATCTTCCCAGAGAATGGGCGTGGGATAATGCAAGGGCTTCTGGGAAAAATTATTTCAACCAATGAACTTGCTCCTCCTAAGCATGCAAGCTCTTCCCCAGGAAAGGCCTGAACTAGAGAATTGTCAAGTACTGACTTAGCACTTAGTAAGAACCTAATATCTCATTATCTCATAGCACTTAGTAAGAACCTAACAGTCATAGTGGATGAAAACTTCCTTGTTCAGAAAAGTAGCCCATGGTCAGAACAGTCCCTTTATGGGTGCTTCTGTGTCAGGAGGTCTGTGCATTCTTCAAAGACAATCCTATAAAGGGAATTCCCTCTACAAAAGAAGTTGAACATCTTTGCAACTTAAAGAGTTGCCCAGAGAACTGATCATCACCAGCACTTGCCCAGGGTTACAAGCCATTATGAATCAGAGATAAACCTTGAATACTGGATCAATACTTTAATATTTTCCATCTGTGCTGGCACAGTCTGTGAAAGGGATTTGGTATATCCTACAAAGCCATAATGGCAAAAAATGTAGTCTTGGTGAAAAATGGGAGCACCTTATTATCAACAGAGGGCATTATAGGATCAAATTTCAATTGTATCCAGAGAGATGTCTATAAATATTTACAGCAGATTTTACCTATGACTCCCTTTTTTGTGATAACAAAGAATTGGAAAGAGAGTGGGTGCTGATTGGAGGAAGGGATGGATATTGGACATATGTTTTCTTTACCTTAAGGAACATAGACATAGGAACTTCCTCTTTCAGTGCAGGTAGATAGTTTCTGACACTGAGAATGGATGTGCCAAATGTCATACAGCTGGGATGTGTCAGAACTAGAACCTCAAATTAATTACTCCTAACTTTGATATAGGCTCTCTAATTACATGCTTCTATCTGTCCTACCTTCGATCTCTTTATGTGTTGAGGAATGGTTATAGAGCTTATGGTGTATGAATGTATACATAATATTAATCTATCATAAGAGATATTGAACATGAAGAATTCAAAGAAGCACGGAGAGGTTTACATCAACTGATCCAAAATGAAATAAGCAGAATTAGGAACATAATCAACAGAATGGCTACAATAAAGTAAAAAGATAATACAATAATAAGCAAAACAATTTTGGGTAATTATAATGACTGAATGAAGGCCTAAATAAAAGCATCCATTGCTCCCTTGTAAAAAAAATATTGTAAGGTTACTTCTCAAAGATTTCAATATGCAAAAAAGAAGAGATTTATATAAGGAACTATAAGTGTTATAATGTACTCTTTTTAATCAAGTTGAAATCTTTCATTGCAAGAAATATGTATAACTAAGCAAAAGAAATCAACAAATTATAAAGGGAAAAAATTCCTGTATTCTTTGTAAAAATGGGGGATTATGAGCATAGAATATTGGATCTATAATATCAGATATGATTGAATGTTTTTACCCTAACCAGTACTTTTCTGCTTTATGAATTTTTGTAACAAGGATATAAAATTTATGAAGGTAATATTTAAATGTTGTGAGGACATGAAGATGTGATTTGATTCAGATTTCCAGAGTAGAGAAGAGAGTAGGATACATTGCAAAATGTATATGACAAAAGCAAAAACTATCAATAAATTTTTAAAAGAATATAAAAAAGAATATAAAAGAATATAAAAATTAACTTAATCTCTGTCCTTCTTGATTTCCCTTACCATCATAGAATAAAGTAACATAGTCTCCAATTCCCTACACATATAATACACAATGTACATATTTCATCTAGATATTGATACTTGACAACTAATTCCAATTATTTGGTGATAATTACAAAGTGAATTGTCCCATTGCAATACGGTTGACTTTCTTAGACATCATTATTTTTATCATAGTTCATTTCTATTTAGTTGTGATGAGAGAAGAAGGGACATTTCCTTTTAAGGCATGATTGATTCATCTCCTTCATTTCCAATCCACTTTCTAGGGCTTTGCTTTCTGCTTCTCTGGAGGGATAATGCAAAAGGCCATCAAACCAGGAAGCATCTTGCATTTGTATTTAGTAGATATGCCAATAATTAAAGGACTTTCTGCCAAAAGAACTTAGAGTGATTTTATTTGTATACTCACACGAAATAAAGAAGATTGGGGTCCAAATGGGACAGTTAAGCAGCTGTTTTAAAAATAGGAGTGTACCATAAAAATGATTATGGCATTGGAAAAAAATGTAAACAACTTCATTCATTTGTTCCACAGATATTTGAGTGGCTGCCATCCCCAAATCCAATAGGGAAAGATGCCAAGAGCTATCAGATTATGGTTCTTTCCCACTAAAAAGTTACTACCTTAATGGATAGATATACTTTATAAAATGGACATGGAAGGGACTTCAGAATTATGTCTATCCATCCTTTCCTTCAACAAACATAACTGGGGTGAACTAAGCTAGAGAAAGATCATTCCTTGGAACATTCAAAGATATTTCCTATTTGATTCCAATTTATCACATAGAAAGAAGCCTGAAAAAGTTTACTTCCATAAAAGTATAAATGAGGAGTTTGCACTGCTTGACAATGAAGAGCATCCCAATTGATTGCTCAATTGAAAGAGACTCAAGGGTTATACCAAAGCAAATTATGTTGCTATTGTATTTTTTCCTGGATAGGAAACATGTGGAAAATTTTGGAACATGTGGAAAAACACGTTCTGAGGATCCAGTGAGAAAGAGAGCATTTGTCCTGTCTCTTGCCTATATTTTATGTTTACCTGACCATGTGTTTGCCTCATTCTTTTTGTGTCTCTTCATTCCTGATCTTAATGTGCTGAGATGATAGTGTGCAGGTGACCTTGTGAATTTTGAAAGGTATGGGAGGCGATGACATCATCCGTCAATATTGTAATAGAAAGAATATTAGTAGATAAGGAAGCAGTGATGACATTCAAGGCTGACCAAAAAGGAAAAGAGAAAAAAGCCACCAAAGAGAGAATTGTCCTAGAGGGGTCATTTTATTTCCAGGCTTTCATCTGCATATTGTTATATAATGTATGAAGCCTAGGTAAAATCTGGAAGATGTAATTAATAGTATTTTAAACTCCTTTATGTTCTAAATATTAGTTTCTTAACTAACTGTAGTTATAATTTCATTTGATAAATTCTATTCTAATAATTCTGTTACTAAGTAATATATTTTATACTTATAATTCCTCTCTGCCACTACTTATTCTATTCCCTGATTAATAGTCTACACTATCCTATTTTTCCCTCTCCCTAATTTGGGGAAGATCAATGCTAGATGATCACATTGTTACTCGTGGTAGAAGTTCAGTGAAAAAAAAGAAGAAGAAGTGAGCCACTGAGTATGATAAAAGGCAACCACCAAATGGTACATCACTACCACATGGATGGATACAAAACAGGGAAGTATGGAGACCCCACCTTCAATATTTCAGAAAGTCATTCCTTACAAGCTAAACAAGAATTTACTGTTTATACTGTGTCCTGGGAATAGTGTTAAGGTTCTAGGGATAGAAAGACCACAAGAAGAAATGCATTCTATTGGGGAGATCATTTGCATACATGTAAGTAATTCTAAAATGCATGCAAAATAAATAAGTTCTTTTTGCAGGAAGATTAGCAATCACTACACCATTCCTCTAATCTACTATTTTAATAATCCAATCAAAATAGGAAATGAGATTAGTTTTTCATGACCTGTCTAGATGAAGACATGATGATTCTTTGTGATCATTGCTTAGTTTTCTAGGTATTCACTCACCATCCCTTCAGTATTATGTTCTTGAATTTGGTATTAATTTGACTTAAGCTTAAGTATTTACAATCTGAAAACTCCATGCTTTCCTTTTTTAATAATCATAAAACTATATGCTTTTTTTTCCTAATTTTGTGGCACTTCTCTGATTCACCACAATTTTTCAATTATCAGTGAACGTAGCTCATCAGTCATAGCTGCCTGCTCTTTCAGCAAATGTATATGAGGCTTATTTGGGTCAGGTGACCTGTTCTTTCACCAAATGTATATGAGGCTTATTTGGGTCAGGTGAATTGCGCAGTTAGGTACGCTCTTATTCTCTCCCTCATATTTGGTTTGATCTCTATTAGCTATTGATTTTCCAATCAAAGATTCTTCTTGGCGAAAATATGAATTAAACACTTGTCTATTCTGTCACTGATCATCCTTCTATCTACTACACAATCTGACTTTGTATTTCTAATCAGTGGTTTCTAAATGGGAAAATGCCGTAAGAACAAAGCTTCTCTTCAGGTCACCAATCTATGAGTTTCCCACAATGGTGGATAAGAGAGTCCAATTTTCGAGCCTTGGGTTCTTTCTTTCAATTTATTCTGTGTACTTAGGAGGAACCATTAGGTTACAAATGGCTTACCCAGTTTAATTGAAAGTATAAGCTTCAGCTGCTGCTGCATATACCATTCCTTCCAACTGCTTACTGGCTTTTGTCTGCCCACGTGGAATATGCTAGCACCATCTCTATAGAATACACACTGGCAACATTGATTTCTAGGGCCTATCCAAAGTGCTCATTAGTATCTATAAATCCTAAGTGCCTGGTTGGACAGTCTCCACAAAGCAAAATGGATGGTTTTCCTTGATCCCAAGCCTTTAGGCAGAACTCCAGGACTACCGAGCCAGGGTTACTTGGTTCTTGCCGAAAGAAAAGTTTTTGTAAAGTACAAATTGAGTTTAAAATCTGAAGGGCAAGTGCCTGATGACTTCCAGGATATTCTAACCTGCTAAAATGTTCGGAGTACCATTTATCACAGACATAGTAGGAGTAACAATAGCTGACATTTTTAAAGGTTTAGGTTTTGTGAAACACTTTGCTCACAAGCACCCTTTTATAGAAGTAATAAAAGGAGTTGGAGTTTTTTAGATCCATGTTTTAATGAAAAATAAACTGATAATTAAAATAAACTAATGGTAAGTAAAATGACTATTCCCAGCATGTAAATATAAATGAGGAATGTGGATGACATTTATGAAAAACTGGCTAGGGAGACTGAGATCGGATTATCAAGGATTTTATGTGACAAAAAGGAGTCTGTATTTAATTTTAGAAGTAATAGGGAACCACTGATGCTTCCAGAGCAGGGGAGTGACACGGACAGACTTATTTTTAAGAATATCAATTTGGCAGCTTTCTAAAAAAATGGACTGGAGAAGGTCAAACCTAATCTACATAATATAATATAATATAATATAATGTAATATAATATAATGTAATATAATATAATATAATGTAATATAATATAATGTAATAATATAATATAATATAATATAATATAATATAATATAATATAATATAATATAATATAATATAATATAATATAATATAATATAATATAATATAATATAATATAATATAATATAATATAATATAATATAATATAATATAATATAATATAATATAATATAATATAATATAATATAATATAATATAATATAATATATAATATAATATAATATATAATATAATATAATATATAATATAATATAATATATAATATAATATAATATATAATATAATATAATATAATATAATATATAATATAATATAATATAATATATAATATAATATAATATAATATAATATATAATATAATATAATAAAAGCTAATGCTCTTTATCAGACAATAATACAAAAGGGAACAGAAGATCCCAATTTTTTCTAGCACATGAAATAAAATGCTATCTAGGATCAAGAGTTTGTGGATGTTTTGAATCTGAAATATTAAGTAATTTACTCCAGTGAAAATTTTAAAAAAAATGAATTGTATTTCCAGAGACTTTCTCCTCTCAGTAACAACTGTCTGATCTTCAAAACATACTCTTCCACTTCAAGTCTCAAGATCATACCTTGGAACATGTGAAGTGAGCTCAATCATTTGAATGCATTTACTTTGTGTGTCATAAACAATTTGTACTTTAAAGGGGACTAACCTAGGCAGATGGCATTAGCTTCATTATCTGGGGGAGCATATGTCCCTTCTGTACCATGGGCAAGGTACAAACCATATGTGTTGGGCAGGCAGTCGGGACAGAAAATGCTTGGAAGTCAGATCAGGCTCCCACAAGAATAGTACCATATTATGAAAAGACTCTAGACTTGTTATTTGCTGATATTAATACTGAGCAATTGTTAATGATTTCCCCCCAGTAGAATGTAAACTCTTTGAGGACAGGGGTTATGTTTTTTATATTTCTATAAAATAGAACAGAAATTGGCACAAAATGGGTGTTTAATAAATAATTGAATTGAATTAATGAATTTAAAATTATGGGAACTAAAGAGTTACTGCAGCAATGGAAATAGACAAATGTTCAAACATATTTTAAGGTTGAGAGTAAGTCTATGAACTAACTACAAGCTGGTGAGCTTAAATTCAATTCCAAGCAGAAGCCTAAAATGTGTTTTTGAAAGAATCCATTGGAATCATTTAGAAAAAAGAAGCCACAATCATTAAAGATAGTCATGGATTCATCAAGAACTGGTTGTGGCAGGCTACATTTAGTTCTATTCTTTAATAGAGTAAATTGATTGGTTGATAAGGAAAGTAATAGATAAAGTGTACGTCTAAACATTGGTATCCAGGTATCTTGGTGTATTGTATACTTAATCTGATGATTTTAGACAAATTCTCATGTCATATTTATGGAGAGGGAGGATAGACGAGATCAGAGGTGCCAGACATGGTCCAAAGGCTGCATGTTGATTGTAATACTCATGAGTATGGGCCAAATCAGATCAAAATGTAGAAAAATCTTTAACAAAATACACACAAATGCAATAAGACACAGCTCATGTTAATTTCTGCTTTGCTAAATCACTATGTAATCCACGGGGATTTTAGTCACATTTAGTGGCTCTGTTTCTATTTTAATTTGACACTGTTGAGCTAGATGACCGTACAATTATGTAAAATGTGAATGGTTGATCAGACCTAATTGATTAAAGTATTGAGAGAGCTAGATGGTGCAGTAGACAGAATGCTGGTCTTGGAGTCAAGAAGACTTGAATTTCTATCCAACCTTAGACTCTTGCCACAGGTGTGACCTTGTTTAAACTCTGTTTGACTCAGTTTCCTTAAGTGTAAAATGAAGATAATAATAGTACCTATCCCCCAGGGGTTGTTGTAAGACTCAAATGATATATTTGTAAAATGCCTCGTATAGTAGAGCCTGGTACACAGTAGGTGCTATATAATGTCACTTATAACTATTAATTTTATTAGTATTATCATTAATATCCGTTTGAAGCCCAGCTTCTTAATTTGTATGTCATGACCCCACATGGGGTCCATAAGTGAATGCAAGGATCACAAATTTATGATTTATTATCAGTAAATGTTTGATTTGTATACCTCTTTTAGATACCTAGATACCCTCAGTCATGTCAAATTTCTCAGGCAAAAAGGGGTCACAAATGAAAAAGAGTTTAGAAGCTCTGGCCTACAGAGGCCTTTATGAAGCTGCTCTTAGCAAGATATTCTTTTACCTATTATGGTCACCATTTTTATCAGTGACAGTTGAAAGTATAAATGATATTCTAAGATTTGCAGATGCTACAAAGTGCATAGGGATAGAAAACACATTGGGAGATAGAATCTCACCTTCCATAATTCTGATGAGGGTAACATCATCCCCTAGTTTGCTTCCCTTCCATTTTCTCCCTTCCATTCATTACAATATTCAATCTATTGCCAAATCATTTAATCTCTTACTCTGCAATGCTTCTTGCTCCCATCCTTTTCTTCCTATTCCCACAACAACCAAGATAGAATCTCACCTTCCATAATTCTGATAAGGGTAACATCATCCCCTAGTTTGCTTCCCTTCCATTTTCTCCCTTCCATTCATTACAATATTCAATCTGTTGCCAAATCATTTAATCTCTTACTCTGCAATGCTTCTTGCTCCCATCCTTTTCTTCCTATTCCCACAACAACCACTGTGGCTCAAGCCTCCATTATCTAGACTGTTGCAATGGGTCCCCTTGACCCAGGTCATTTTTCACCTCAATCCATCTTCTACATATGTAATGATTGCATTAGTACTCTGGATATATTAGAATCAGCCGGAGTCAGGATAAACAAAAGTCTTTATTCTTGGTCTTTTGGGGTCACCGTCAGGGGATTAGGTAGAGGAATTTCTACATCTCCTTTCTCTCTCTCCACCACCAAAGAATGATCCTGCTTGTTCTACTCTACCCTCTGATCTCTCTCCTCTTCTCTGTCCACACTCACAGATGGAGGCAGCACAGAGTTGAGTAGGGTCATCCTCCAAGCATATGTTAATAGAGTATTGTCCAATTGGTAATTAGCCTCAAGTGCTAGGTTATCTAGGTTAAGTGCATCTGCTCAGTTCTAGCCCTTTACATCCACAATGGGCAAACTGAATTTTCCTAAAATATATAACCATATTCCTACACTTTTTAATAATTCCAATAGTTCCATATGGGTTCTAGGATCAAATATCAATTGCATCAACTCTTGGTTTCTCTTCTAAACTCAGTTTTGGCATTGAGTTCTTCATGAGAACTTTTCTGATCCTCCCCTGCTAGTAACTTTGAACATCTTCCTTTCATCACCAAGGTTTCCATTTTCCTATTTTGTTTGTGACTTACACATATCTACACACACACACACACACACACACACACACACACACACACACACACATATATATATATATATGTTGTTTTTCCTATTAAAAGGTAAGTTCCCTGAGGGTCAGAATTGTTTCACTTTTTTCTGTTTCTACCTCCCTAGCACATTGTCTAGCACATGGAAGATGCTTAACGTGTGCTTGCAGATTAATTTATTAATTGAACAAGATGAAATAAAATAGAGATAAATCCAGGAAATGTCAATCCTTTTCTGGCAAGAAGGTTGGACTCATTTGGACTCAGAATTCTTCATTTTTTGAGTGGGAAGCTATGTATCAGTTTTTCAAATTAAAGATTTTTTTTTGTCATGAGTCCTATAGGCAGGATACCTCTTCAGGTAGAAGCTGGAACAGATCCCTTTCCTATTCCTTCTAGCTGTGAACATCTGTGATTCTGTCTGCAGACTCAAGCAAAAGACTGATGGAAGGCCCAGACATTTGGGGAGGAAGGTCATAAACTAAGAAGTCATCAAGTATAATAAGCATAAGTCAGGGATAGAACATCAAGTTTAAGGAAGACTTCAAAATTGAAGTCATTTGATGATATAGGACCAGTTGATTTTTATCCTCCTGCTACCGTTATTTCTTGAGATGGGTTGGGAGCTGGTAATAATTTTAAAGACTTTGTTGAGAAAAGGGATGCATATTTACAAGAGCCAGCTTCTATCAGCAGTTCATCAAATATCAATCAATTACTAATAATTTAGTAAGTATTGGTCAACCTGCCACTGGGAGAAGGGGTGGGGAGAAGAAGGAGAAAAATTGAAACAAAAGGTTGTGCAATTGTCAATGCTGGAAAATTACCTATGCATAAAATTTTTGTAAAAATTAATTAGCTAATTAACTAATAATTTATTAAGCTCTTATTGTGTCAGATATTATGCTGAGGAGACAAACACATACTGGTCACAGACCTGAAGGAGCTTGTATTCTATCAGATTATAAGAAAATATTTCTGTAAAGTTCTGTTGTCTCCAGAAACTGCAGATCGCTCTCTGGGAGGAGATCTGCTGTGTCAACTGCTGCCAACTCTGACCTCGTGTAGAGACTTTCTCTCCCTCCAGAGAGCCGCCTCAGGTCTGGCCCATCCAAGACTCTCTATCTCTTGAGTGCCGCCCTCTTTTATCCTCCCAGAGAATGGGCATGGGATAATGCAAGGGCTTCTGGGAAAAATTACTTCAACCAATGAACTTGCTCCCCCTAAGCATGTAAGCTCCTCCCCAGGAGGTCACAGAAGTAAAACTCCCAGTAAAGGCCGGAACTAGAGAATTGTCAAGTACTGACTTTGCACTTAATAAGAACTTATCATCTCATTATCTCATTAGCACTTAGTAAGAACCTAACATATTTCCTTGCTCAATTTCAAGGTATCATAAGTATAGATCTAGAAGAGACTCTTGCAGGCTACTTAGTCCATTTCTCTCATTTCATAGATGAGGACATAGGCACAGAGACGGTAAGTCACTTGTTTTAGGCAAGAAGGCTAGTAAGCAGCAAATTTAACTCAATTCACATTTCAGCTCAAACATATTTAAGCACAAAGTAGAATGTGAGGGAAATAGCAAGGGATCTCTTTTTTGAGCTTAGAAATATCAGGATGAACACCATATTTGGAACCCAAAGTCTTTGATTTGACTTCAATATCTACCATTTACTATGTTCCCCTGAATAATTTTCTTTCCCTAAACTTCAGTTTTGTCATCTGTAAAATAGGGTTGAAAGGAATCATACTAATTGTGCCTCTTCTTTCTTTCACTGGATGAATGATGACTTTTCTCTTCAAGTTCTTGATGACAAAGACAAAACTGAATTAAAAAATCCTGGCTTAAATTTCTAATTATTTGATCTAGGCTTTGTTAATAACATTCACTAAAGTTGGGTGATGTGGGACTTTCTTAGAAAGCAAACCATCTCTTATTTAATCCTCCCAACCACTATGAAGAGTAGATTATACCAATTTTACAGATGGGAAGAATGAGGCTGTTTAAGATTTTTGCTCAGGGTTATATTATGATAAGTTAAGTGAATGGAGATAGGATTTGAACTCATGTCAAACTAATGAAAGGATAAGATCTAGGGAGGTGAAATATACTAGAAATATTTACAGTATTACTACTGCTTCAGAGTTTGGAAATTTTGAGGCTTAAATCCTGATTCTGTCCATGATAGCATTCATTTAGGGAAGTCACTTCAATCCCTGAGCCTCAGGTTTCTCATCAGTAAAATTAGGAGGTTGGTTAAGATGACTTCTAGGATTTCCAAAGTATTAGAATTAGAATAATTACTGGGTTTGAAATCAAAGAGTTAAGATCTTTTCTGTTCTACTCTCTAATGGCGTGATTGTATAGAAGTAGATTACTGTAATTTCAATTGGCTTTAGAGTCCTAATCTGTAAAATGAAAATGTTGGACTTTTCTATTGAGATTTTCCCAAGCTCTAAATTTAATATCCTCTGTTCTGGAAACCAATTCTGAGTTTGCTACTAACTATGTAACCACTCTGAGGCCGAGGTATAATTTCAGTTTTATCTATACAATGAAGAAATTTGGTTGAAGAATTTCCCAAATCTCTTGCAAGTTCAAGTTCTTGCTAACCCCAAAATCCCAGGTACCCTATAGTAAGGGTGATGTTATGTAAAGGGCTAGAACTGAGCAAATGCACTTGGATAATGGAGCACGTGAGGCGAATTACCAATTGGACAATTCTCTATTAACATGTTTGAAGGATGACCCTCCCCAACTATTCTGTGCTGGCTGGATCGGTGGATGTGGACAAAGGAAGGGAAGTGACATGAGTGGGTGGAGTAAGAGGAGGGAATGGAGGCATTCTCCTGGTGGTGGAGAGAGAGGAAAGAGGTGTGGAGATTGCTAGATCTAATCCTCTGACCTTGACCTCAAAAGACCAAGAATAAAGACTTTTGGTTATCCTGACTCCAGTTGATTTCTGGGAAGACAGAGTTCTAAGAATTTATTCCTAATTTCCAAGTCTTTTACCTTTTTTGGTAACTCTAAGTGGCAGAGCAATTTTCCAGATTCATTTGTAAAGGGAATTTACAATCATAAGTCCAGACAAAAATTAGGAAATGATATTTGGGGAGACCTCTAATACAAAGAAGATGGAGCAAAGATTTGTGTAGAGGAAAGCTTTGAGAAAAGTTTAGGATTCTAAGTGATAGATGTGAGGGAAAGAGTTCCTTCTCAACATGGCACACAGCCTGTGTGAAGACATAGAGATGGAAGATTGCATTTTGGGTTTGAAGAACAGCAAGTAAACCTGCTTGGTTGCAAGATAGAGTTGGTAACAAGGAGACCAGTTAAAAAAAATCTGGAAACAGATGATCTGAGTTAGAATGTACACAAGAGACTGAGAAGAGTAATATTTGAGGCCATGGAGGAAAGGGATAACTTGAAGATGAAAGGGTTGGGTAGCAGCTAAGCCACTTTCAAGCTTGAAGAAACACTGGAGCCATGGGGGTTTTCTAGCATATCTTGAATTCTGGGAAGACAGGGTTCCAACAATGTTGCCCAGTGGTGTCTGACTTATTGTATAAAATAGCTTATATGTGTCATTTCATTTGATTCCCCCCATACCTATTTGGGTTAAACAGGGAATAAACTGTAATCATTTCCATTTTATAAATAGACTATGGCTCATCAAAAATAGATGACTTATCTGAAGATGTTTCCTAAGTAAAACAGCTCTTTGGGACTGACTCAATGAATTTGTAATATCTCATCTCTCAAATTGTACCACATCTCTTCTATGGGGCTTATTATAATGGCTCTCTGGTACCTCAAGTCCAGTCTGGTTTCCCAAAACTCTTGTCAATCTGGGTGTAGCCCACCTGGCCAGATCTCTTTCCCATTACTTTCCAAATCTTTATCACAGCTTCATGCTGGACAGTCAGACCAACTGCCTGTCTCTAGGTGAAAGATAATCCGGATGTTTCCATTATGACCAGTTCCCATCAGCCTTGTAAGCAGAGTCACCTATGTGGGCTGTAGCCACTCAATATGTAGTGAACTCACTGGGTTTGGATGTGCACTGGCCAGATGCTGAGAGGAGAAATCCCTATCCATTGTTGTGAATGTTCAAAGCATAGAACACAAATCAGAGATAGAAGAAACTATAGAAAAACCCACCTTGGGGTCTGCCACAGCATTCGAAAGCTCCCAGAAGTCCTCTCAACACTGAGCCATCCCACAGCCAGGAGTCAGCCAGGAAACGAATCATAACCAAAGACCCATTCAATGAGTTATCTTGCCACTGATTTCTAGAAAAACTGAAGATATTCTATGACTTCTTCTAGCTCTAGTATTTTGACTTCTATGATTTTAACATCTGCAACAACAAATAAGTAATTTTAAATCACTCTCCTATCCATTCCACCCAAAGATGGGCCATCTCCCCTCGCAGGTGACTTAATTTCCTTTTCTCCAAAATGTGTATTGTGTATATTAAATTCCCGTCTATCTCTGATCATACATACTATGATATTATATTCTTTCCTAAACGAATTTTAAGGAGCATTATAAACCACTAGTTACGACTGCAAAAATAACCAGGGATTGAACATTTTAACAGTACTTTGTTAGCTTCAAATAATCCATTATAAACTTGATACACACGCAGGGAATTGGGCTATAATTCATTACACGTTCTCACAATGAAGGGTCTTAAATATGTGCTTATTCTGCTCCTGCTTCTGTGCAATCCTTCTTCTTTGTAAGTCTTTGGTTTCCCAACGAGCCCCAACTGACTCTTTTGTTTGCTCCTGCCTTTGTGACTAATGGTGGCTTAGGAGAGAACAAGGCTGGTAAGTGATAGAATTTAATTTCATTAGAAAATTTTAAATTGCAAAGGTGAAACAACAGCAGGCCCCCAATGGGGGAGAGCAGTGTTGGGCAAATGAATGATTTCTCCAGAGTTGAAAGGAGCCTGCTGCTGAGGATTTGTCATTTGCTGTCAGACTTGGGCCTATTTTACCAAGGGGGGCCCTTGAATGCTTCTCCTTGCCTGCGACTCCCTAGGTCATTGGTTGCCAGCTTAAAGATTGAAAGGAACAATGACTTTAGACCAGGATCTGCTCTTCACGTCTTAACTCTATGCATACAATTATCTACACGGCAGGCTTCTCTAGAGACATTATTAGCTTCCCCATCACAGGCTACACAGGACAGTCAGGCACTCCATGTACTCATGTCCGGGCTCCTTAATTCAATGGATTATAAATAACTCATTATATTTTAACCCTTAGACGATGCACTCATTTATTTATAGTGTAGTGAGGCTGAATGAGCCTATAGGGGCCTTCTCAGGGAGCAGTTTCCCCAGAAATCGATGGCAAGGTGACTCATTGCTTGGGCCTTGGGGAATGATTAATTTCCTGGTTGTTCCTGGCTTGTGCGATGGCTCAGTATTGAGAGGGCTTCTGGGGGCCCTAGAAAGCTGCAATAGACCCTGAATGGTACCTTAGTCCTCCCTCTCAGCCCATGACAGCAGAAAAGAAGTGGGATGTGCATTTAATAAAAGAAGAAGCTTCTGACTAGTGGATTTTACTGTTGGCAATTTCTCAAGTGACAAGGTGTGAGTTCAGCTAAGGGCTCGGAAAAGATAGCCCTTCTGTAGCCTGGAATAATGGCCACCAGGCTCCCATTGTACAGCATGAGCTGATTCAGCATCCTGGGGCTTCTCTTGTGGGTTTCCTTCCTTTAACATTGGCCTTTGCATGCTGCTGAGAATTTGATGGGGCGTCAACAACTAAGACATTCTGGGAAAACCCTCTATAGGAGAAGGAGCTTGATCCGAGTCTTAAAGGAAAGTAGGAAGTCTATCCGTGAGAGACTAGGAGGGACAAAGTTCCATGCCCGTGGACTAGCCAATACAGACACAGAAATGGAGCTGGGGTCTATGAAGAATAAAGAGGAGGATGGCTTGGTTATACAGTAGAATATGTGAAGAGGAGCAGGGGAGAGGCCCCAGACTCAGGTTCCAGAGCAGGAACCAACCTTCCTTCCTTCCTGCCTTCCTTGCCTTCCTTGCCTTCCTTGCCTTCCTTGCCTTCCTTGCCTTCCTTGCCTTCCTTGCCTTCCTTCCTTGCCTTCCTTCCTTGCCTTCCTTCCTTGCCTTCCTTCCTTGCCTTCCTTCCTTGCCTTCCTTCCTTGCCTTCCTTCCTTGCCTTCCTTCCTTGCCTTCCTTCCTTGCCTTCCTTCCTTCCTTCCTTCCTTCCTTCCTTCCTTCCTTCCTTCCTTCCTTCCTTCCTTCCTTCCTTCCTTCCTTCCTTCCTTCCTTCCTTCCTTCCTTCCTTCCTTCCTCTCTTTCTCTTTGCCTTTTTCTACTTTTATTTTTCTTTTTTCTCTTTCATTTTTCACTTCTCTTTTTTCTTTCTGTAGTTCTATTTCCTTCCTTCCTTCCTTCCTTCCTTCCTTCCTTCCTTCCTTCCTTCCTTCCTTCCTTCCTTCCTTCCTTCCTTCCTTCTTTCCTAAAAGCTTTAAGCTTTGAAAGAAGATTGCTATTCTAGGTAAGTGTTTGTTTTTGCAGCAGAAGTGAATCTGCTAGTCCCCAGAGTGAATGCATGATGGACCAGAGATTCTTGCTTGTCCCTGTTTGATGACTGCTATTCTGATACCCAACCTCCCCTGCCTTTCTTCCATCTCTTTACTATCCGATGCTCATGCATTAAGAGGTCTAGCAAGCCATTTGTTAAGAGGGTGCTTCTCAAGGGATGCATGTTTGAAGTAACAGTGAACCCTTCACTTTCACAGCTAGGAGATCAATTTTCTTAGCATCCCCAAAGCTGGCAATTTCTAAGGGCTTACAGATCTCCTTCAATAGACTCCAGTAGGCAGCATATATCTATTTTCTTCCCACATAGTAAATTAAAAGGCTTATTTCCATACTCTAAAGGTATCATAAAAATATCCTAGCAAGGGAAGCAGATGAAGAAAACATACAGATTAGGCAAGAGAAAGGGGTAGAAAATACGGATCATAGAATAGTGATTTTAATAGCATTCAAATAAAACATGGAAATCTTGTTTTTTTTTTTAAATTTGGGATCAGAGAACTCAAAATCTTCAGCCCTGACAACATTTCATAGACTGAAAACTAGATTTGAATTGATACTTCAAATCCACTAGCAGACTTCCTGAATGTGTGATCTTCATAAATGTCCTCTATTTTTCTGGTCTTGTTCTTTTATGTAAAATAAGGAGGATGACTTCCATGATCTTGAATTTCCTTTCCAGTAATAACTTTATAACCTTATGACCTTTGGGATCTCCATGACATTCTTTGGCTATTTGGGACTCAGTTTACTCCTATGTAAAATGAAAAGGTCAGAATAAGGGATTTATTTATAATCTATTTGTAATCTAATCTAATCTATAATCTATAATTTTTATTAATACATTACTTATATCTTCTACTGAGTTTCTTCTCGCTAATCCCATGACAGAACTATTTATTTTTAATAAAGAATAAAAAAGAAAGAAAAATCCAAATAAATCACAAAATTAACCAGAATATCCCAAAAGGTTGTCATATGTAGTATTTCACACTCGTGCTACAAACAAGTGGTGAGGAGAAGATTCTCATATTCAGTTCTTTGATTGTTATTATTTTACACACTTATATTATCATAGAAATTATATATTGTTTTTCAGGATATTTTCAATTTACTCTACATCAGTTCATGTCTTTGCATTCACTGTTTCTCATAACAGTCTATCATACTCTTGTGCTATCTTCCCCAGCCAGTGAGTATCTACTTTGTTCTCTATCCTTTGCTACTTCCAGAATGGTATCAGTGCTCAGCTTTTTATCACCTCACCAACACTGATTATTTCCATCTTTTGCCAACTTTATCACTTTGCAGGGTATAGAGTCGCATGGTTCTTTTTATGGTTGCTAATAATTTGTAATTTTGTTTTGATAATTCTTTGTCCATATCCTTTGATCATTTCTGGAGTGTCATGGTTTGATAAGTGGGGCTTGTGTCTAGATAGAATCCCTATTGTAATCTGCTGGACAAGAAGGCAACTAATCTATATCTATTCTCCATAAGGAGTCTCTTCTTGAGGATCCCAAAAGAGGGGAACTCCCTTTTATTTTTTGACAGCTCTCATTATTATGAAATTGTTTTTTTTTTTCTTTCTGACATTGAATTTGAATGTGCCTTTCCTTTGCCCCTCTCCTCACTTTGCTTCTAGTTCTGCTCTTCAGAATCAAATGCAATAAGGCTAGTCCCTCTTCCACCTGATGGCCCTCCCAGTGCTGGAAGGCAGTTGCCATGTATTTTTTTGAACCTTCTCTTTTGTAGCTCAAACAAAGGCAGTTTTTATTTTCCAGTGACATAGACTTATGATCTACCATCCAACTGGTCACATATTTCTTAATTTTCTATGCATCTTGCATATCTGACAAATTCTAATCAGAGAAATCTCTTTGCCTCTCTCACTGCAGCTTCAGAAAACATTTTGATATGTTGCCCTATTGCCTCATTTTGACCTCAAAGTTCATTAAAAATCATAGAATCTCAGAATGTCACAGGACCTCAGAACTCATCTGGTTCAACTTTTGTAGAAAAGGAATCCCACTAGAACATAATTCTAACATTTTTGTTACAGGATTTCTATGTAAACATCCCCTCCCAATCTGATAGTTTTTCTTTTAAACATATGTGACAGGCTTTATAGTTATTGTTATAGTTATTTAGTTATGACTAAATCCCTTCCTCTCTACCCCTTCCTTTTCTTTCTTCCTTCCTCCTTCTCTCTATCCTTCCCTATTCCCTTCATCTTTCCCTTCCTGTGTTTCTCTTTCTATCCCTTCCTCCCTTCCTCCCTTTCCTCCCTTTCTTTCCTTTCCTTCCTTTCCTTCCTTTCCTTCCTTTCCTTCCTTTCCTTCCTTTCCTTCCTTTCCTTCCTTTCCTTCCTTTCCTTCCTTTCCTTCCTTTCCTTCCTTTCCTTCCTTTCCTTCCTTTCCTTCCTTTCCTTCCTTTCCTTCCTTCCACTCACTTGAGCCTCAAAGTAGGAAATGAAATGGTTAATATTCTCATTGCTAAATGTGAGAATGGATAAAAAACTGCTCTTTTATGAATCTATTTCCTCATTTGTAAGATGGGGATAATAATAGATGCTATTATTATTTTTCACTTCTTTCACACTGATTTCTGTATTTTTGTTACTTTCCTGATATATTATAAGTTTCTTAAGGCACTTTGTCCTTCAATAACTTTTTCACCCCGGAGCCTACTGTGGCACTCAAGACCCCTGATATTGGGATGGATAAAGACCACTAATTGACTGATTCAACCATTTGGAAATCAGCAAGTTTCAGTTCCTTAATAACAACAATAAATTGACCACAAGATTTTAGGATGTCAGAGTTGGAACAAAACTTTAGCATCATCTCAACTTCCCTTTTGGCAAAATGAGGAGTGAGGGTAAATATTAGCCAAGTTGGGTTCTGAAGTCCCTTCCAGTTCCATATCAATGATTCCTTCCAGTAATTGTGCCACTAAGATTCCTTACAGCTCTTTCTCTAGAATCCTATACTTTCTGTTTAAAAGAAGAAACTGAGTAAAAAAAAAATTCAAATGACTCGCTCAAGGTCATGCAGTTAAAAGGTAGTATAGCTGAAAACTAGAGCCCTAATCTCCTGATTCAAATTATGATTCTCTCTGCTGAATGAATATATTTATTTTATGGGTTTTTTAATGCTCAGGTTTAACTCTTTGTCTTCACCTCTCTGTGTGTGTCTCTGTGTCTGTGTCTCTCACTGGCTCTGTCTCTCTTTTTCTCTCCCTCTCTTCCTCTTCTTCTCTGTCTCCATATCTCTGTCTCTGTCTGTCCATCTGTTTTCTCTCTCTCTCTCTCTCTCTCTCTCTCTCTCTCTCTCTCTCTCTCTCTCTCTCTCTCTCTCTCTCTCTCTCTTTCTTCTCTTATCTTAAGTGTTTGCCTTTTCTACTCTGCTTAAGAAAAGGGCCTTCCTTCTGTGATTACCTCTAGTGTTAATGACATCTGGGACAGATGTAGACAGTTCCCAAATTGCCTCTTAGCAAGTTCTCCTTGTCAGCTCACTCCTGGGCCTTGGTAGCTCTTGAGAAGAGTGATTGATCACTCATCTTCTTAATTTCAGCCTTAATGCCTTTTCCCATGATAAATAGCCTCTTTACTGGCCACTTTTGCCACTTCCATGGCCAGGGTCCACTTAGCCGATGAAATACACTCCTCCGCCAGAGCACTTAAAGGCATATCAGATTCTGTGGCAATGAGAGGATGTGAGAAGACAGATTGGAGTCCATGTTAGATGCAAGGGCCTAATGGAATCTTGGCAGAATAGATAGGAGACTGGTGGCCTGAGTTCAGGAAATTGTAGGACTTGGAAAGCGATCTTTTATGACATCTGTAAAGTGGTTAGTGTGGTGCCTGGCCCATAGTAGGTACTTTATAAATGTTTGTTCCCTTCCCTTGTCATTAACCTCTCAGCTCCTCACTTATTATTGGGGTAGAGACAGGATTTGGAGGCACTTAAAACCAATGACCTGACTTTTCATTGTCAGTTGACTGACTATGTGACCTGGGACAACTACTTAACCCATCATTGCTCTTGGCAACTTTCTGATACTATAAGTTGTAAAAAAGATGTACATCAGGAAGCATTCACTCCTAAAAATCCCCATGTACCAATAACATCAACAGTTCAATCCATATCTAAGCAGGATTTAGACCTTAAAATAATTTAGGTCATTCCTTTTGTTTTTCAGATGAGAAACTGAGGCCTAAGGAGACTAAATCATTTGCTCAAGGTCAGACAGTAAAATATCAGGGGCAAGATCTCAACTCAGGAAATTGGACCCAGATTCAATCTTTTTTCCCCACCAGATAATAATGCCCTTTTAAGTGAGATCTGAAATCTTTATTTTTTTTTTTTAGTGCTACAATTTTATTTGAAAACACTACCCAGAATGCAGAGTGGTCAGTCTAGAAAGGTAGGTTCTTAATAGAAAGTCTTATAGTAAAAAAGCATTATGAGGACAATCCATCCTGAAGGCCTCCATAGAAGGTAAGGTAGTAGAAGAGAACAGGGGAACTTTTCAGCAGAGTTCATAGACCATTTGATGTAATACAATGAACATTTGTTCATTGTATATATGAAATAATGGGTTAGATGCTGGAAATGTAAAGATTGGTTGAGGGAAAGCAAAAGAACTGAAAGGTTACTGCCTTTAAGAATCTCCCATTTTCCTGAGAGGTATACCATATAAAAACAGAGAAGGAAGAACAAAATGATGTGATAGGAAAGAGAACAGCCTGACATGTAGTAAAGTCTTATAAATGCTTTATCCCTTTATCATGAGCAACTAGATGAAGAAGGTAGAAAAAGGGTACCCAAAATTCTTGTCTCCTCTTAGTGGGAGGTATTTATGAATTCCCCTAAGGAATAGTGTAGATTTTTACTGCGATCATGGCAATTTCTTTGTTTTCAATAGTAATAAAAAGATTTGAAATATTAGATGGAAGAAGTGGCATCTTAGGAAAGAGAAAGAGAAAGAAGAAAGGAAGGGAGTAAATAAAAAAAAAAAGATAACTATCAAGTATTTTCTATACTGTTCTATCCCCAAATTGAAGAAAATCAAATGTATTTGCCAAGTAAATTTTGTTCCATAGCATCATTTTTAAGTAGCAACCCCATTGCAGTAATGTAGATAGTAAAGTGGATTTATATTTGTGCATAAGATTAAAAAAAAAAAACTTAAACAAAATATTTTCCTGTTAATAAACTTCTAGCTTGAAATGGAAAAAAAGCTCAAAAGGGCTCCTTTATGTCTCATTTAATTCTTAGCCACTTATTTCCTTCCTTATCTCAATTTTCTTTATGTATTCTTGGAGTGTTTGGGTATTAATCAACAAAAATACAGCCCAACTAATCCAGTGGAAGATATCAGTAGTAAAGTGGGGGAGAAGCACCCATTTTGTTCTCCTTCCCTTGATTCAAATGGGCTCATATCCAGACCAAAAGTTTTAAATAGCAATAAAATTCATGTTATTCATCCATTTTAGGGGGGCTTTTGTTTTCTCATTTGCATCATCTACAGAAAAACCTGATAAGATTAGAGATTACCAGATTGAGACAAAAAAAAAAAGGAAAGTTGTGGATATGTGTTTTTGTGTTTTTGTATTTTTGTTGAAAGACTCCTTGTTTTCCTAGTAGAATGTGGTGGATCAATACTAACCAAAAAAATTTTAATAGAGAAATTGCTTCTTTCCTAACTATAATTCCCTTATTATGCATAGATTGATCATGCTCACTTCTTGAATCTATGAAATTTTTCATTTATTCTTATTAAATTTTATCTTCAACTCAGACCAATATGAATGAAATGATTAACAGATGAAAATGTGTGTAATATTCCACAGCAGTAGATCTTCCAATTTTGCAAAAGTAGGGAAGATGTTATCATAGTTTTCTGTGGGGCCATACTTATTGTTCTTTTTAATTTTTTGCATTTCTGATTATTTTGTGGTAGCTATTCTTTCTATTTACATTTTTGTAGCCATTGTATAATTTTTTTGTATCATTTATTTTGTGGATGTCATTCTGTGATTCTTTTCCTCCACACTTGTTATTTTATACAGCACAAAAATGCTGGGGGGCAGCTAGGTGGAGTAGTGGATAGAGCACCAGCCTTGAATTCAGGAGAACCCGAGTTCAAATCTGGTCTCAGACACTTAACACTTCCTAGCTGTGTGACCCTGGGCAAGTCACTTAACGCCAGCCTCAGGAAAAAACAAAATGCTCTTTAACATTCATGTATCATAGTTTGTTTAATCAAACCACAATTACTGAGGCTGTTAAGATCAAACTCTCAGGTCTATGAGGCATTGTGGGTTCAGGAGTCATAATTTAGTAGGTAGATAATATCCCTAAATTTCTATGCCATTCTTGTCTTTGTCAAAACATTCAATAAATAGCCAGTCCATTTCAGAGGTGATCCCAGAAAAAGTGAGCTAGTGAAGGATCACAAAATCTATATAAATCCTAGCTTACATCCACTGAAATTCATTTCTTCAGCTTTTTCACTCAGTAATTGAGTACTCATGCTGTTTATTTTTTAAAAATTTCAGTCATCTCCATGTAAATACTTATTTTACATATGCAGATTTGGTCAGATTCATCCAGATGAATTTACCCTGCTTTAATAGATAAAGAAATAGATAAATAGATAAAGAAACTTGAGCTATAGAGGAGAGGTGGCTGTTATAAGGTCGCACAGCAAGTCAGTATCAGAGTTGTGGTTTTAGGGTACATGCTGTGGTTTTAAACCCAGCACACCTTGAAGATGAACTCATTTAGTGGGAAATTCAAGAAGACATGAAGCAATTCACTTCATGGTCACACTAGAATCTGAGTGAACCTGCTGCCAATATTTTTTTTCCTTTTTAAATATTCTAACTTTAATAAGTGTGAACCTGAAGGCCAATGTAAGGCTGTGACTTAAGTCATGAGACATGATAGATGCCTTTGTGTTCTTCAGAATCCATCACTTTAATATTTATCACCACATTAAAGTCATTCTACAACATTTAAATTCTCATTAATTCTAAAAAGGCTTTTCATCTTTTAAAAGATACTTCGCCAATATTCCTTTGATGGTTTTAAAGATGCGAACAGATGAATGTGCTCTATGAACAGAAGGAGGGTATGAAATTCATTCTTATTAGACTTGTTCCTTGGATGTCACCCAGAAAGAGTAGAAATGTGTTAGTAAAGGTAAGAAAGGATGAACACCTGGATCAGGGATGTGATCTTGTGAGTAGAGAAAAAGGGGGTATATGCTAGAGATGTTATAAAGGCAGAATAAATATGACTTGCAACTAATTAAATTTAGTGGGTGAGAGAAAAGGAGTTGGGATTCACTTTGACATGAACAAACTGGGTGATTAGAAAATCTGTATCATTAAAGAAAGAAGGATGTTGAAAAGAAAAGGTGATTTTTTTGTGTGTGATGGGAAATGAAAATTGAGAATAAGAGATATTCAATTTCCAATGCCTTTGGGGCATTAAGGTAGAGATATTTATTAGGAAAATGGAGATTTAGGATAAGAGACACATAAGAGCTGACTATATGGAGTTGGGAATCATTTGTATAGAGATAACAACTAAACAAATGATAGATTTTTGAAAGAGTGTAGAGATAGAAAGGAGAAAGACCAGCATAGAGCATGGCAGAATATCCATGCAAAGTGGGGTGGGATATTATAATTAACAAAGTAGAGGAAAAAGAAATGATCAGAAAGGTAGAAGGAAAATGAGGAGAGACTAATGCCTGGAAAAGCCTAGGAAAGTGGCCATTGGAAGTCTGTTGGGGAAAGCATTTTGAGTTGAATGACAGTGGCTGGAGTTAGGTTTTAAGAAAATGAGGGAATAAAATATGAAGAAATAGCAACAGCTTTCCTTTGAATTATTCGTTTGAAATAAAAAGAGAGGTAGTAAAATAATTGATTGCTAGGGTCATATGAAGGATTTTGGATAATTGGGGCAATCAAACCACATTTGCTAGCAGCAGGAAAGGAGATTAGAGAGAATAAAGATTGGGGAAAAAGTGAAGCATCAAAAGGGCAAGCTCTTTGAAGAGGTTAAGGGTATGGCATTGAGGGCATAAGTCTTGATTTAGTAAAGGAGAATGTCTACCTTTTCTTTTGAACAAAGGAAAAAGGAATGAGGGATGGATGGTGCTGAGAAGCTTTAACCTAGATTCATTAGAAGAAAGTAGTGATTATTCCATTTGCTTCCATTTTCTCATTAGAGTATGAGTTTAGGGCTTCTGATGATAGGAGTAAGAAGGGGCTGGTTGAAGTGACATGACAGAAGATAAAATTTAGAACAGCTTCCATGGGGAGTGACATAGGGAACCAAGCAGAAAAGAATGAAAGGATTACTGTCTTTTGGGGGTGACCCACTTGTGATAACATCCCTTACATTTGCAGTGGATCCATTCATCAAGGTGGTGAAAATTCCTCAACAATGTGCCAGAAAAAATTGAAAAATCAGATGAACAAATGGGAAAATTTGTGATTGCCTGATATGTAGAAAGGGATGAACAAGATAGAACAAGAAATTGAGGGATTGGAAAATAGATGGCAGTATAGTGATGAACTAGTTAACTGCAGTCAAGTCTGTGCTGGAAGGGAATTGAGGACAGAGTACCAATGATGGACTGAGAATAAACTGAGAAATGAGAAAGGGGTTAAGAGATAATGCCTAATAATAGGTATAAGAGGTGAGAAAGTCAAGTGAAGATTGAAATAGCAGGAGGTTAGGAGCACAAAGAAGAGTTCTGCAATCCTTGATTGACAGACAGCAAGGTGATGTAGTTGAATGTTAAACTTAAGAGTCAAAGAACTGAATTCAAATCCTCCCTCCGTTGCATAACTGTAGGCAAGAGGTCAAATCTTTCAAACTGTTTTCTCATCTTTAAATGAGAATGATGATGCATCAGGATGAAGTGGATAACATTTATCAAATATTTTGTAAAACTTTGTATTATATAAAAGTAGTTGAACAAGTTGTGCTATATTGTTGGACCCCTGTCTTCCCAGAATCAGCTGGAGTCAGGATAATCAAAAGTCTTTATTCTTGGTCTTTTGCAGTCAAGGTCAGGGGATTAGATACCTCCTTCCTCTCTCTCCACTGCCAGGAGAATGCCTCCATTCCCTCCTCTTACTCCACCCACTCATGTCACTTCCCCTTCTTTGTCCACACCCACCGATCCAGCCAGCACAGAATAGTTGGGGAGGGCCATCCTTCAAACATGTTAATAGAGAATTGTCCAATTGGCAATTAATCTCATGTGCTCCATTATCCAAGTGTATTTGCTCAGTTCTAGCCCTTTACACTATATGATTTTGATCTAAGAATCAATGAGCTCAATAATCTTAGAAAAACATGGAAGGAAATTGACATGATTATGTTACATATTTAAAACAAATATCAAATTAAACACAATCGATTTGTAGTTTCATGTACAATTTCCTTTTGATTATACTATGTTATAGAAACATTTTTATTCCATAAATTAAAAATAAAATAAAATTTCTTCTTATTATTAATAAATACGGGGCACTTGGCGGTGATGATGATTTCAAGAATGTGTCCAATCTTGGGTTTAAGTGAAGGGAAATAAAGGTACAGATCATGGTGAGGAAGGAGAATGATGAACTAGGAAGACATGGTATTGAGGTGACAATATGTCAATTGAAGCCTCTTAAGTATAAGGGATGGGGTTATGGTAGAGAGGAATATTGTGAGTCAGATAAAAACATAATGATTTCAGATCCCAAGAGGATCTATGGGGGAGAATATATCTGAACAAGGCAAACCTCAAATGAGAAGAGTTTGCTGATCAATGATTGAAGAAGGAAGGAAAAGGAAGATGAAAGAAGAAGAGTCATTAAGTACCTACTTTGCTAGACGCTGTGGGATAGCTTTATAGATATCTCATTTGATCCTTAAAATAATCCTATTAGGTGGGTAGTTATTCTCCGTGTTTTAAAGCTAATTAAACTGAGATAGCCCTTTACACTATATGATTTTTGATCTAAGAATCAATGAGCTCAATAATCTTAGAAAAACATGGAAGGAAATTGACATGATTATATTACATATTTAAAACAAATATCAAATTAAATGATATCTGGTCACAAATTAAATATTTGAGACTGGTTTGGAATTCAAGTCTTCTTGACTCAGGTCCAGTGGTTTGTCCAATGTGTCACCTAACTGCTTATTGATATTTCATGTTTATTTTATTCCATATTTATCCAATGTGTCACCTAATTATCTATAGGTATTTCATAGTATTTTCTTGGGGGAAAATGGAGAGATATTGGCTAGAAGATAGTATAATTAAATGGATTAGGGACTTATGAAAGACTAATAGAAATGATAAATAAGGAATGGTCTTGTTACTGTCCCTGGTGGATCACTAGGTTGGGAAGGAGGTACTAAGTGCTAAGTACTTTACCAAAGTTATCTCATTTCATCCTCACCATACTCTGTGAGAGAGATGTTATTATTGTCTTGATTTTAAGTTTAGGAAACTAAAGTTAAGTGACTTGCACATGGTCACACACATGTTGGAGCCAACTTTGACCCCAGATTTTCTTATCTCCAGGATCAATGCTTTATCCACTGTACCACCTAGGAAGGACATTTCAAATCACAGGACTAGTATTGCAGAGAGCACAATGGAAGGCAGACCTGTAAGTCTTTTTTTTGTCCTTATTTTTCCTGTAGCTGGAACACCAGCAAAGTGCCTTGAACATGGCAATTGCTTAATTTATAATGATTAGTTATTAGAAATTAAATATAATGCTTCAAGAATAGGAATGCTTTTTATTCCCCTGAAACTTCTTTTCCTTCTTGTTCTTAAAGAAGTTTTTTAAAGAATGGGAAAAACAAGACCCAGAAATGTGCATGTGTATATGTGTTTATTTACAATTGTTCTTTCCCTTGTCTTTCATAGGCAAGCCAACCTGCAGGGCATAACAAATCAAAGATAATATCATTTAAAATAAAGAAACCATCTTTCTCCCCACAATGCTGGAAATAAACATATGTTACTGAAAATAAAAGATCAAACATAGCATTTGCTATTAACCTGGGCTGTTTGTTAGAAGTTCAGCATGGGAAGTCATTCTTAATTATTTCATATAAAACTGGGGGAAAAATAGCTACATGGCAAATACAGCTGTTCAATCTATACTGGATGTGTTTCTATGCCACTGAGCATTGGCCTGGAAGATTGCTATGGTGGAAATAATGACTTGGGTGTAGTTAAGGTGGCTGGAGGAAGAATCACAGTGTATTTGGGGGTGGAGATGCATCTCAGTGGGGTCATCCCAGGTGCAGATAGCGTTCCTCTGGCTTGTAAGTTCAGAAATTCCATTCTGTCTCTCCACTCTGGGTGATTAGGCTCTAGGGGAACAATTTATGGGGAACAAACTCACAAGAGACAGATTCATCAGCCAGAAGGCACTTTTTACTTCCCCTAATTCACATGGTTGTTATGAGGAAAGGACTTTGCAACCTTTAACAGTCTATAGAAATGTTTGCAAGTCTGCCTTCTCTCTGTCAACAGCAACAGTGATCGCTGACACGAGAGAGCAGGTTGAATAGCTTGACTCATTTTTGTTGCTTTTATTTTCTCTGGCAAGCACAATGACCTCTGGACTGGAAAGGACAGAACAAATATGGCTAATGGGAAGTGTGAGTTGATTCCCAAAATAACTAAGAAGATAGCCGACCTAGACGAATTCAAGATACCTGGCTCAGATGAACAGCCTTCTCAGGAATTGAAAGAATTGGCAGAAGTGAATTGCTGAGGACATGTTCAAAGGGAGAAGTTGACTGGAAAAGGGCCAAAGTTATCACAATTATCCAAAAAAAAAAAAAAAAGAAAAGTCAATAGAGTTTACAAACTCCAGGACTGTGACCTTGACTTCAATTCTTGGCAATATTTGAGACTGTATAAATAAAGACAGTGAAGAAAACAAAAGTAGAAAGAGGAAATCTGACCAAAGTAGCTCAGTATGACATTAATAAGAATAAATCATTCTGTTCTAGCTATATTTCTCCTTTGGAGAGGGATGCTAAACTGGTACTGAGAGGAAGAGGGTAAATAGAGTTTTAGTTTTCATTTTTTTGTTCGATTACACTATTTAATAAGTGATTTTATGATATCCCTATAGATAGAATAGAGGGATTTGGGTTAGGAAAGAATACAATTATAAGAATGAGGGATTTGTCAGTCTCTAAGCATGTCTTAAGTGCTCACAATGTGCAGGGACTATACTAGGGACTGGGGATGCAAGGAAAGGCAAAAAATATGTCGTCTGCTCTCAAAAAGCTGAGATTTGTGGATGACATTGTGCTGGGGCCGCATCGAGCTCTAGAGACCTGCCAACCTTCCAGCAAGAAATCTATAATGATCCCAAAAAGTTGCATTATCCAGTCACAAAAGAGAGCTGAAGTGAATCAAGAATGCCTTTTGTGGAGTTTAGGTCAGTATTTCTTCTTATCTTTAAAACATCTCTTTGACATAAGCATATTATTGTGCCCGTTTTATATTCAGTCGGTCAAATAACATTTATTAAGCACCTATCATATGCCAGGAATTGTGCTAAGTGTTGAGGATGTTAAAAGTTACAAAAGACGTTTCTCAACATCAAGAATTGTGCTATCTAAAGGGAGATATCATGCATGCAAATGTATACAAATTATATGCAAAGCAAAGTATATACAACATTAATAGGAATTTAATAGAAATAGTTAACAAATTATATGCAAAGCAAAGTATATACAACATTAATAGGAATTTAATAGAAATTAATAGAAATAATATTTAATTAATATTTAATAATAAAATTTAATAGAAATAGTTAACAGATTATATACAAAGCGAAGTCTACACAAGATTAATAGCAAGTAGTGAGCACTGAAATCAAGAGGAGTTGAGGAAGGGTTTCTGTAAAAGATAGAATTTTATTTAGGACTTCCTTAAGGGGCAGCTAGGTGATGCACTGTATAGAGTAAAGGGCCTGGAGATACAAAGACTAATCTTCATGGGTTCAAATCCAGCCTCAGATAATTACTAGCTTTGTGATTCTGGACAATTTTCTTCATTTTAGCTGGAGAAGGATATGGCAATCCACTCCAGTATCTTTGCCAAGAAAACCCCAAGTGAGAGTTGAACATGACTAAAAAATAACTGAATAGCAAAAGGAAACCAGAGAAGTTGTAAGTGGAGTTGAGGAGGGAACGGATTCCAGATATGGAATACAGCCAGAGAAAATCTTCCAAGTTAAGAGATGGACAAAATATAGACCTCTCCCCAAATGAACCAAAACAAAACAAAACAAACAAACCAAAGCCCATGCTCTCAAGGAGCTCACAGTCTAATGAGGAAGAAGACATTTAGATGAATATGTAAAAACAAGATATATATGGGGAAAATCAGAGATAATCAACAAGGAAGAGATTATTCAGTCAATGAACACTTACTAAGCACTTAGTAAATGCCAAGCACTATGCTAAGTAAGCACTAGGGATACAAATATGAAAAAGAAAGACAGTTCTTGTCTTCAAGATCCTTACAATTTTATGGGTAGAGACATTTTCTAGAACCACAGTCCAAGGTTGAGTGTTTCTCCTAGTGCTCCATTCTTACAAAACTTGCAAACTTACAAAACTGTTTCAAAGACCAGGATCTATTCTACTTTACCAGAAGGACTTATTACAATTGCTTTTCTCTATCCCTATATTTTTTTCCAGGCTCCATTATCTTCAGAGTGGTTCATCTTTAGTTGGTACTTATATAGGAAGCCAGGAAAGCCAAAAGATTTTGAGGAACAAAACCTGGGGGATGATCAGGAAAATACTTGGATTCAGGAGATGGAGTATTTTTCTTGAAGGAGGTCAGTATCATTGGATCCTGTGTATGTAGAGAGATTGTGGGATAAGATGTAAAAAAGCTGGAAAGGCAGGAAGGCACAGGGTAAGGGAGTGGTTAAAATCCAAACAAGATTTTATATTTGGTCCAGGAGGAAATAGGGAACCAGTGGAGACTAGAGTTAAATGTCTTTGTTGTTGTCTAGACATTCAACCACATATGGCTTTTCATAACTCCATGGAGCATTCTGTCCGCTGGTTTTTCTTGGAAGAGATACTGGAGTGGTTTGCCATTATTTCCTTCTCCAATAAATTAAGGCAAACTATGAAAATGACTTACTCAGGGTCAAATATCCATAAATAGAGAAAATGGAATTAGAATCTAGCTTTTCCTCAGTATGAGTCCAGAAGCTCCATTCCTTCTAATGAGTTTCTTCTCTTGATGTAAATGAAACAATTACTTTGAGATCTTTGAGAATAAACCCCAGTTTCATCTCCAGAGTCTCTGACTCTTCTCTAAAGTCTCTCTAGATCATCTTAGTTATTTCCAGAGATGCAAGATTGGTTTCTGCTCTGTGTATACAATAGGGACTTATGTGTGACACTCATATGCATATTCTCTGGTAGCTTCTATTTTTTTTTGACACAATTGAGGTTAAATGACTTGCCTAGGGTCACACAGCAGCTTCTGTCTTTTAAATAATAACTTTTTTATTTTTCAAAATACATGCAAAGATAATTTTCAACATCTACCCTTACTAAACTTTGTGTTCCAAATTTTTCTCCCTCTCTCTCCCCTCCTCCTCTCTTAGAGAAGTAATGGAATATAGATTACACATGTACAATTTTTCTAAATGTATTTCCACATCATGCTGCACAAGACAAATCAGATCAAAGGGGGAAAATGAGAAAAAAAAACTAAGTAAATAAATGACAATAATAACAACAAAGGTGAAAATACTATGTCGTGATCTCTATTTAGTCTCCCATAGTCCTCTCTCTGGATGCATTTGGCTCTTTCCATCACAAGTATTGGAATTGTCTTAGATTGCATGTGGACAGACAATTCCTCATCTCATTGCACTCTGGTCAAAGGAAATCCTCATTATGTACTTCATTGAGCAGATCCTTCCCTTCTCAGTGGTCACTACTGTGCAGCCCAGAATACCTGTGGTCTAAAGATTCCTATTTCATTTGTCAATAGGAAGATGGAAAATAGTAGCTAGCTTTTTTATTCCCAGCTTTTCCAATTGTAGATGGAGTTTATTTCATCGAAAAAGGCTCTTCTTCCACCATTTGAGCCAAAAATATACTTGTCACCAGAATGGATTGATCGTTCGATAAACACATTTTATCAGCAGAATAGATTAAGCTGCTTGCATTTGTGCTTGCCTGTCCCAATTCATTCCACCAATAAAATATTTTTTCCTCGCCACTCAGTCCAGAATGCGAGCAAAATGTGGTTTGTCAACAGCCCTAATCTATCCAGGTGACCAAATCCATTCTGTCCACAATAACTCAATCTCTTGTGTCAACAATGGGATAAAAAGTTCACTGTTATATTAAAAACCACCAGGGTACCCCTTTAGTATTTCCACTTTTTATACAGAATGAAGAAAGGAATGGGCATTTAGGGTTAGCAATATAGCAGATGATGACAAGGGGGATCGTCTCGGAAGAACTGTTAATTGAAACAAGAATGAATGAGTCCGCCTTGGTTGCATAGATGGAAATAAATGATATCAGGGTCTTGCCATTCAGTTGAATGAATATTAATAAGGTGCTGATTGTGTACAAAGTCATGAGCTTAGATTTGAATATGCAAAAACAAAAGAAAATAATTCATTTATCCCATTTTTTTTTCAATCTAGTAGGGGAGTGAGATGGGCAGATAGGGACTCAGGGATAGAGTATGGAGCCTAGAATCAGAAATAGTCAAGTTCAAATCTGGACCTAGGAACTTACTAGTTGTGTGATCCTGGGCAAGTAACTTAACCTTATTTGCCTCACTTTCCTCCTGAAAAATGAATTGGAGATGGAAATGGCAAACTACTCCAGTATCTTTGCCAAGAAAACCTCAAATGGAGTCCTCAAGAGTAGACATGACCAAAATGCTTGAACTACAATAAGAGGAATGAGATAGAATAACAGATTCACAGTATTTCCATCATTAGAAAAGAACTTTCAGAGACCATCTAGTCCTACTATACATTCCACTCCCACAGTGGAATTAAAACTCTGATTCATTTGAAGGAAATGCTTTCCAGGCTTTGCTTGAAAACCACTGTAGGAAGGAAGAAATCATTGGGCCAGTTCAGGATTTAGAGTCAGAGGTCCTGGGTTCCAATGTGAGCTCTTCTTTGCTGCATTTTGTACATACATTTGAGTATGATGATTTAACTTTTTAGTACATCAGCTTATAGAATGAGAAATTGGACCAATATCACCTCTGCTATCTCTTCTATCTCTAATCCTATCTCTCTAGGTAGCCTAATCAGCTTCTGGGTAGATTGGAGAAAAATGTTTCCTAATGTTAGGCTTAAATTTGTATCTTTACAACTGTGACCCATGATTCCTTGTTCTCTGCCTTTGGGAGCCCAACAGATTGTCTAATCCTTCCTCTATTACAATCCTTTAAATACTTGAAGATATCAATTAATCAATAATCATTTATCAGGTACTTACAATGTGTTGGGCATTATGCTCAGTGCTGGGGATACAATAATAAAAATGGAACAGTCCCTTCCATTCTAGTGGAGGTTTTGACAAATCCACATATAAGCAAAAATAGAATGGGTATATAATGAAATCAAGGCAATTGGGGGAAGAGGCATACTAGCAGATTAGAGATAAAAATGGCATGATATAGAACATATGATGGATGCCATCAAAGATTTAGTTCTGTTGGAAGGAAAATACTTTTTTTTGCTAATTATTTTGTATTATACATGTACATTCATTTTATTTTTTTAACTTATTTCCTTGTGAGTCATGTGGAGAGAGAAAAATCAGAACAAAAGGGAAAAAACTATGAGAAACAAAAAAAGAAAAAGAGGTGCAAATAATGTGTGTTGATCTAGTCAGTCTCCATAATCTGTCTAGATGAGGATGACATTTTTTTTCCAAAGATTATTGGGATTGCTTTGGATCACTGAATTGCTGAAAAGAACCAAATCTATCATAGTTTATCATCATACAATCTTCTTGGTAGGCACAATATTTCTCTGGTTCTGCTTGCTTCACTCAGCATCAGTTAACATAAATATCTCCAGGGTTTTCTGGAAACAGCCTGATTATCTTTTCTTTATATATATATATATATATAAAGATAATCAGGCTGTTTCCAGGCTGTATATATATATATATATTTTTTTTTTATTCAGATTTTTTCCCACAGTATATATGCATGAGTAATTTTTTATAATATTATCCCTTGTATTCATTTTTCCAAATTATCCCCCCCTCCCTCCACTCCCTCCCCTTGATGACAGGCAATCCCATACATTTTACATGTGTTACAATATAATCTAGATACAATATATGTGTGTAAATACCATTTTCTTGTTGCACATTAAGTATTAGCTTACACCCTGGGTAGATAGACAGTAGTGCTAACAATTTACATTCACTTCCCAGTGTTCCTTCTCTGGGTGTAGTTATTTCTGTCCATCATTGATCAACTGGAAGTGAGTTGTAATCATCTTTTCTTATAGGACAATAATATTTTATTACATTCAAATGCCATAACTGATTTAGCCATTCCTTAACTGATGGGCATCCATTCAATTTCCAATTCCTTGATACTATAAAAAGGGTTGCTACAAATATTTTTGTACATGTGGATATTTTCCCCTTTTTTATAGTCTTTTGGGGATACAGACCCAGTAGAGGCACTATTGAATCAAGAGTTATGCACAGTTTTATAGTCCTTTGGGGAAAGTTCCAGCTTGTTCTCCAGAATGATCCAGTTGGATCATTTCATGTCTCCACCCATAATGCATTAGTGTCCCAGTTTTTCCACATTCCTCCAACATTTATCAATGCCTTTTCTTGTCATCTTAGTCATTTGAGAGAAGTGATATGGTGTCTCAGAGTTGCTTTAATTTGTGATTCTCAAATCAATAATAGTTTAGAGCATGTTTTCATTTGGCTATAGATGGCTTTAAATTCGTCATCTGAAAATTGTTCATATCATTTGACCATTTATCAACGGGAAAATGACTTGTATTCTTATCAATTGGAAATGAAGCCTTTATAAGAAACGTTCACTGTAAAAAATCCTTCCCACAACATTTTGCTTCCCTTATAATCCTGGCTGCATTGATTTTGCTTAGGATTTTTTGTTTTTAGTTTAATATAATCAAAATTATCCATTTTGCATTTCATAACATTCTCTAGTACTTTTTTGGCCATAAATTCCTCCATTCTCCAAAGATCTGATAGGCAAACGACCCCTTACTGTCCTAATTTGCTTATAGAATCACCCTTTATGCCTAAATAATGTACCACTTTTGACTTTATTTTGGTATAGGGTGCAAGATGTCGGTCTATGTTGAATTTGTGACATACTATTTCCTACTGTTCCCAGCAATTTTTCTTAAATAGTGAATTCTTGTTCCAGAAGCTAAAGACTTTGGTTTTATCAAACAACAGATTATTTTAGTCATTGATTATGGTGTCTTATGTACCTAATCTATTCCACTGATCCACTGTTAAATGTTTTAATGGGTTAATCCTCTACCAAGACTTTGAGCTATCCAACATATCTTGTCCTCACTAGTGTCCCCATTAAGTTTTTATTTTTATTTTTAAATGAGAAAATATTCTTCAATATATTGGAGAGATTGGGGAGATGAGATACTATGATTATGAAGTGCTTCATATGCTTTTAAAACCAGTTGATGTATTATTGGCTCTGCTAAAATTATATTTGTTGAAAGGAAATGCTAGTTGGGTAGAAAATAAGAGCATGTTCATTTGTAAATGAATAAGATATTAAAGCAAAAAAAAAGTGTTATTAAAAGAATTCTGTTCTTCCTTCTTTCAACATCTTCAAAGAACTATAAAAGAAATTAGAATGTGATGCATGTGAAGTGTTGAGAGAAATTCAGGGAGGAAAAAACTGATAATTGTGTATATATGTACGGTGTTTGTGTGTGTGTGTGTGTGTGTGTGTGTGTGTGTGTGTGTGTGTGTGTGTGGTACTGGAGAGGATGTTCAGGCAGCAGGTGGAAATCTGGCTTGGACTTGAAAACAAATGAGCATTTCTATGGGAAGAAATATCAGATCCTGTTCCGGTGCTGGAACATGGATCCTGAGGTATAGGGATGGGGCCTTTAACAGGGTGGGAAAGACTTGATAGCTAAATGAAGGAGCAGACATGCTATTTCAGACATGATTTCTGAATTGAATTCAGCAGAGTAGATTCCATACTTAAAAAAACAATGCCTCCTTTTGGATTTCTCCCTAAAGGCCTTGACCTCTTCCCACTATTTTGATGAGTTTTTGTTTTGTCTCTCCCCTGTTTTTGTTCTTTTTCCCACTCATCCTCTAGAAACTTCAGCTTTAAAGCTCAGCCATGGGATCAGAAATCACACTGATTTGTTTAGAGTAGTAATTTCTATCTAGCTCCAAATAATGTGTTTGAAATTCAGCACTGAAAGATGAGATTGATGTAGGCACTAAGTTTTGGGGTTTGGTCAGGGGAAGAATTTCTCAATGGTTATTCTTTTTGGTATTAGGTTTCTTTAGGTTATGGACAAAATGAACAGATATAATACACATGAGGAACTGTGTATATGATAATGAGTTGGGTGTGAGCCTATCGTTATCAGGGAAAGAAGTTCTACAATTAACAATAGAAAAAACAAGTTCCCTAATGGAACTCACAACTAATCAAGAGAAAGCAAATACTTTGTGAGGTCAGAGTGTTCCATTGACTGGCAGGCTAAATCTTAAAAAGGATTTATCACCTAAAATAGTTAATTAGTTCTAAGGAGTGTTTGGTGGTGGGCTTAACCCAAAAGAAGCTCAGCAAAGATAACATGGGGCAGATTTAAAGGAGAATTTTAATCTCAGGGGTTGGATATAATTTGGATTTCTGGCAGGACACAACAAGGTGGGGCTACTTATGACCTCCACAGAGGGTGAGACTATAAGGTTAAACTGATCCCCATCAGTGTCCTTCCCTACATGCTCAGGGAGTAATTTTGTCAATATTTCAGGCTCTCTCTGCCAATCCTACCTAGTTCCTTAGGATAGCATTTACAGGATCACAGATTTGAGCTGGGATGAACTTTGAAAATCTCTAAGTCCATTTCCTACATTTACAGTTAAGGAAATATTTTTTCAGCTAAGGAAATTAAGGCTGACATTAATTAAATGATTTGCTTAAGCTATACAGCTAGGAATTATCTGAGATAGTATTGGAACTCCTGCTTTCTTGATTCCAATTTCAAGGCCTTATGCATTGTGCCTGCCACCTCATTTTGGCAATAATGAACCTGAACCTGAGGCCCAGCGACTGAATGTTTGCCTGGGATTCATATACCAGCAAGGGTCTAGGGTAGAGTTTGAACCCAGTTTGTCTTGACCTTAAGTCCACCACTGCATTCCCATAATTCCCATTCTCTCCTTGTTCCCCTCTTTCAGCATGAGAGTGTGATATTGTGGAAAGAGGCCTGAATTTGGAAGTAGAGGTCCTGCGTTCAAATTTAGACTCTGGGAAAGCCATTTGGCCTTTATATGCCTTCATGTCCTAGCTGCAAAATAAGTAAGTTAGGCTAGATGATGTCTAGTTCAACTACCAGGCCAAAAACTTAATAAGTTAAATGAAATTTATTAAGCACTCAATTAGTTTTGAAAGGAAAATTCTTCATTCATGCTTTCACTCGGATTAATGAGGCAAAACTCAGGACAAAGAGAATTAAAAGGATTTTTGTTATAAATAAGTCAATGTAGCCACACATTGATGGGCTGCTCACTGAAGATCAACAATGGCTTCAAGGTGGAAGTAGCTTTTAGAGAGAACTCTAACATAATCCTGATAGGTCCAGCCAGCAAAAGAGGTTGGTCTTTGCATCTCAGTTCCGCTCCTAGGTAGCAAGAACAATTTTCAGGTAGGGTTATATGTCAAAGAGCAGATTTTAAAAAGCCACAGATGTGTTGTTTCCTTCTGCACTGATGAACAAAGGGGAATGGGAATCATGGGATACTGACTACATAGTTTACAATACTACTATTTGAAATATGATGAAAAAAGGTACAAAATAGTTCCTGTCTTCAAGGGGCAGGAGTGCCAATGCTAGAGAGAAAATCTCTAGAGAAAGGTAGTAACAGCTGTCACTTAGAAACAGGCAAGTTTTATGAGGCAGTATTCAGCAAAATATTTCATCTTTACCATTTCACAATTAAATGAAAAGATTTAGTGACGATAATATCTCATTTTGGTTATTGTTTGTTGATTTGGAAAAAGCACACTGGTAAAAGCACCCTGAATTTAGAGGCATTCATATGTGTCCAGTGTATAAAGACAGGAAGAATTCAAATCCAGCCTTGTGAACACCTAGGAGTTAGGAAACTTTTTTGGCCTGTCTGCCTAAACTTCCTCATCTGCAAAATAGAGGTAATAATAATGATACCCACTTTCCAGATTGCTGTGAGGATCAAATATAAAGTGCTTTGGAAACTTTAAAGTACTATATAAATGTTATCATTGTTATATGAGTGGTTGAGGCTGCATTTTTCTCAGCCAAAGCAGTTTCTTTAAAAAGTAATAAGCAGCATGGGATTTTGCATTTGCTCAATCTTTCTGTCATTTGTGAGACTAAAAAGATTAGCTGTTTGGAAAGCAAGGTGTGCAATGGATAGAGCATTGGACTTGGAGTCAAAAGGGACTGACTTCAAATATGACTTCTGACACCCCCAGAGAAGTCATTTCAATTTTATCTTAATTTTCTTATTTATAAAATGTGGATAATAACACCTAACCCCCACTGTTCTCACGAATCAAATTGAGATCATATTTCTAACATGCTTAGCATCGGGTTTGGCTTATAATAAGTGTCATGTAAATGTTAGCTATTATTATTAGCTGTTGTTGGTTATTATTTGTAAAAGTCTGCTTGTTCCTTTCTCCAAACTCATTAATATATTTATTTCATGATGTATTTTATTAATTGAGATGTCAGTTATTTATTCTCACAAATATTTATAGAGATGAGTCAGTGAATTTTGGTGTTCTCTTGAACTCTCATTTTTTTGTTTATTAACATCTGTGATGTTTTTCTAATTATCTGTGCTTGATAGAGCTCATTAAGTCTCTGTGCTTCTTTTTTCCTCTCTCTCTCTCTCTCTCTCTCTCTCTCTCTCTCTCTCTCTCTCTCTCTCTCTCCTCCCTCTCTCTCTCTCGCTCTCCTCGCTCTCTCTCTCTCTCTCTCTCTCTCTCTCTCTCTCTCTCTCTCTCTCTCTCGCTCTCTCTCCTCTCTCTCTCTCTCGCTCTCTCTCTCTCTCCCTCTCTCTCTCTCTCTCTCCCTCTCTCTCTCTCACTCTCTCTCGCTCTCTCTCTCTCTCTCCCTCTCTCTCTCTTGCTCTCTCTCTCTCTCTCTCTCTCTCTCTCTCTCTCTCTCTCTCCCTCCCTCTCCCCCCCCTCTCTCTCTCTCTTGCTCTCTCTCTCTCTCTTGCTCTCCCTCTCTCTCTCTCTCTCTCTCTCTCTCTCTCTCTCTCTCTCTCTCTCTCTCTCTCTCTCTCTCTCTCTCTCTCTCTCTCTCTCTCCCCCTCGCTCTCTCCCTCTCTCTCCCTCCCTCCCTCTCGCTCTCTCTCTCTCTCTCTCTCTCTCTCTCTCTCTCTCACTCTGTCTCTCTCCCTCTGTCTCTCTCTCTCTCTGTCTCTCTCTCTGTGTCTCTCTGTCTGTCTGTCTGTTGGCCTCTCTGTCTGTCTTTCTATGTGCTAGTCTGTCTGCTTCTGGCTCTCTGTTTCTGAGTATGTCTCTTTGTCTGTGTCTCTATAAATCTGTCTCTATTTCTCTCTCTGTCTCTGTCTCTCAGAATCTCTTTTTTTCCTCTCCCTCCCTCCCAGCCCCTCTCTCTTTTTCTCGCTGTCTCTGTCTCTATCTGGATCTCATCTATTTATCAGAATTCATCCTGCAAATCCTTTGTCCCTTGTTAAAAATATCTTTGGCTCTGGCTTTCAGAGAAAAGTAGACAATTTCATTAATGACACTGACTTTTATCTCTGAGCCTTTTCTTATGATTCATGAAGGCAATGTCCTTTCCCCTTCTCTACATCCGACCAAATCTCCCCATCCTTCTGGGCTCTGATTCAGCTCTCTCCACAGGAGCTCTGCCCAGCCTCCTCCAGCCACTGTTTATCTTGCCCTGCAGGAATTCTTACATCTCACCACTTGGCATGTAACCATCCACTTCCTTGAAGCCTTTTGTAGTTGTTTCATGTATATAGCTTTGCCTCTTGATTTCCTTAAGACGAGACCTGTGTTCTTTACTTCTTCTGTTTCACTCTCAAGATCTGTAGGCTATTATGCTCTGGATTCAGAAGATATAAATGAATCTACAAAGAATATAATCTGTCAGATCTGAGCAGGACCTTAAAGCTCATCATGTATAACCCCTCATATGATAAAGATTAAAACTAAGACCCAGAGAAGTGAAATGAAGTGATTTGCTAAAGATCTTATTGGTCATGGATAAGCCAGGGTAAGTATGGATATTACCTGGCTTCCTGGCCAGGTAAAAAAGTGGGTGAAACCATGGGGAAGAAATCTGGAGCGTCTTAAAATTGTATATCTCAAATATTTAATTGTACAGTGACATTATAAGTCTCTTTTAGCCTTAGTTTCTCGGCCCCCATATGCATCTTGAGCTATTTCCAGAGAAATGGAGTGTGAAATGATGGCTTGTACCCTATCAGACAGGATCCTGTAGGACTGAAACCCATTTCTATCAATTGAGAAAAGGTGTTTTTTTAGTTGAAGGAAACAACACAAGGACAAATAATTTTCTGATCTTTCTATCTGTAGGGTACCGCAGAACTGAACAGGTTTTTATGCATCTGAACCTTGGATACCTCAGTAAGAGAGTGACCCAGTAGGGTCTTGAAATTATTTACACCTGGGCGATCACAGTGCCTTGTTCCAAAAAACTCTAGTTGCTTAATTCTCTTTTGGAAAGTCCATATGTGTTTTGGACTCATCAGAGATTGTTTTCTTTCTTTTCGGTATCAGAGGAGCTTCAACATTTATTTGGAATACTTTTTGTTCTTCAGAGATCCATTAGAGAAAAAATAGTGGTGCTAGTGGTTGGGGGGAGTTTATGTTGTAAGGATCCCTGGAGGGTTTTTGTCTGGTTCTCTATTTGGATTGCTTTAAGCATTGGCAGGGGTTTCATTAGGGAAATGGTTGGTTACTTTATGCACTCAGTGAAGCCATCGGGAAAAACAATTTCCCCAATAAAGTTTGATTTCTCTCTTGAGGATGTGGCAGTTGTCCCTGGTTCTCAGTTATTTTTGGGAGAGTTCCATGTTATGGATTTCTTTTTGGTTTGGACCTTTGCTCTGTGAAAATTAAAAACCTTTAGCTTTTAGTTTTTCAAAATACATGCAAAAATAGCTTTCAGCATTCACCCTTGCAAAACTTTTGCATCCCAAATTTTTCTTCCTCCCTCCCCTGTCCCATAGACAGCAATTGAGCCAACATAAATTACGCATGTGCACATCTTCTAAACATATTTCCACATTTATCATGCTGTGCAAGAAAACTCAAATCAAAAGAAAAAAGTGAGAAAGAAAAAAAAAAGCAAGCAAACAACAACAACAACAACAAAGTTGAAAATATGCTATGATCCACATTCAGTTCCCTAGTCCTCTCTCTGGATGCAGCTGGCTCTCTCCAGCAGGAGCCTATTGAAATTGGCCTGAATCATCTCATTGTTTAAGAGTGCCAAGTCCATCACAGTTGATCATCACATAATCTTGTCATGTGTGTGATGATCAATCGGTTCTACTCACTTCCATGTAAGTCTCTGTAGGCCTCTCTAAAATTATCCTGCTGATCATTTCTTATAGAACAATATTTTATTACATTCATATACCATAATATTCATTCTCCAACTGATGAAACATCCACTCAATTTCTAGTTCCTGCCCACTCCAAAAAAGGTCTACAGCAAACATTTTGCTCATATGGGTCCTTTTCCCTTTTTTATGATCTCTTTGGAATATAGACCCATTAGAGACATTGCTGGATTGAAGGGTATGAACAATATGATAACCCTTTGGGCATAGAATGACATTCATTTTCAATTGTTTTTGATAGTTGCTTATAGAAGTTTAGGAAAGGTTATAAAAACCAAGGCTAATTTATTTATGTGAGGACAAAGTAGATGACAAATTGTCAGGCGAACAGCATATAGTCTAAAGGAATGTAGTCAAAAGTAAGCATTCAAAGTCGTTTTTTTTTTAATTAAAGCTTTTTACTTTCAACCATATGCATAGTTTTCAGCATTCAGCTTGAAAAACCTTGTGTTCCAAGAAAATCCTTTTCTCCTTTCTTTTTCTTTTATATATTTTTAAAAAATTTTATTAGTTAAATTTTGTCATATATTTATTCTTTCCTAGTTGTTTTGGGTTGGGATAGACTCTTAAAAGTAATGGATATGTTGTAACTTGAGAATAACAGCTAGGTAGTACAGTGGTTAGAGTGGTGGACTTGGTATTTTGGAAGATTCATCTTCATGACTTCAAATTTGGCCCAAGGCACTTACTAGTTGTATGAGTGGGCAAATCAATTAACACTGCTCTTCTTGGTTTCCTCATCTGAAAAATGAGCTGGAGAAGCAAAGTGAAAACCATTGCAATATCTTTAAACCCTAAATGCAGTCATGAAGAGTCTAATGTAACTGATTAGTGATGTAAGAACATTTTATAAACTGCTCCCCCTGAAATCCTGAGAATTTTCAAGAAATGGGAATATTGATATGGTATAAAACATAAATGTATTTATTCACAGGATGTAAAGATAGAAGAGATGAAGATTTCTAGGTACTTGAGACACAAAGACAAAATTAAATAAGAAATAAACACTCACTTCTTTTTGGGTCTCACTTTCTCCCATCTGAAAAAAAAAACAAACAAAAAACAAAAACAAAAACAAAAAAAGGAGTTTTTGATGGGCTGATCTCTTTTATATATAAATCCCTGAATCATGATTACTTTTTAAAAAATTCAGTGTCATTTGTTACATAACCAGGTGCTCCCTGTCATGTATGATATCACCAATGTAGTTCTTCATAATGTTACTTTAGCAATCCATGTGGTCCGGCCAGAAATATATGAAATTATCCTCAACATAATGTCTTCTAAACTAAGAAAATCTTAGCAGAAGTATTTTTTTGGTCCTGTTTGTTCTTTTAGGAAGAGAGTCAATGGAAACTGTTTAGAGGAAAAGACTGGATATTCTGGAAAAATAAAGTTTAGAATCTTTTGCTTCTATCCTTTTCCTGCCTTTCAATAAAATATTAGAAATAGTATTCTTCCGTGTTTTCTATGACAACACAGCAGTCAAATAATCCCAGGATATAATGAAAGACATGTTTAACATGATTAAGTCCACAAATGAAGAAACAAACAAGGATCCACCCTATCACAACTAATTATGTTATATAGTAGAAGCCATTTTGCTAACAGCCAATTTGGCACCCTTGGTGACATCTTTGATTCCTTGTTCCCATTCACACTATATATTCAATAGAGAGAACATTAGATATGGCGTGAGAGGGCCTAATTTCATTCTTGATTCTGCTGTTACTTCCTCTGTGGCCTTGGCCAATCCATTTTGCCTATTTTGGATTGCAATTTCCCATAAATAAAAAAAAAAAGGATTGGGCTTCTAAAATAACAGATAAAATGCATATGTTTACCTAGATTTTTTAGCAAAGTTTTGATAAAGTATCTCATATAATTCTCACAGAAGAAATGGGCTGGAAAAAATGAGGTCAGATTGGTTCACAAATAAGTGGAAGGCTTAAAGATGCTTATTAATGGTTGAAAGTCAAATCAGTAAAAGGTCTTTCTCCTTCAGAATGCCTCCTGAGATCAGTACTGCTAGTAAACATCTTTACCAATAACTATGATAATGGCATAAATGGTATGATTATCATATTTGCAGATGGGACACAGCTGGGAGAGAGAATGAACACATTAAATAACTGAGACAAAATCCACAAATGAACTTTTCAGCTTTACTTCCACGCTAAACTTTATAAGATAAAATTTAATAGGGATGCAAAAAAGCCTTACATTCTGAGGTTCCAAAAATCAACTTAACATTTATTAAATCTGTTCTGCAGATTTCTTGAAAAAGTTCTAAGGCTTTTTAGCTTAATATGAATTAATAGTATGATGCAAGAACCAAGCAGTCTTGGGCTACATTATGAGAGATGTATATTCCAGCAATAAGGAAGTAATTATTCCCTTTTTTTTTTTTAACTTTTTAGAGTACATTACCTTCTTAAGCACCACATTTTCAAAAGGATATTGATGAAATAGAGAATTTCCAGAGATGGGAAATCAGAGTGGTGAAGATCCTTGAGTCTATATTATATGAGGAAAGCTTGAAGAAAGTTTAGACTGTAGAACAGATAAATGTATGCCGGGCACCAAGCTGAATTCAAATGTTTTACAGAATCATGAGAGAGTTGAATCATATGATTGATGTCAGTTCCAATGATCTTGTGATGAAGAGAGCCATCTACATCCAGAGAGAGGATTGTGGGAACTAAATGTCGATCACAACATAGCATTCTCACTCTTTGTTGTTGTTTACTTGGATTTTGTTTTCTTATTCATTTTCTTTCCTTTTTGATTTGATTTTCCTTCTACAAGAGAATTGTATAAATATGTTTACACTTTGGATTTAATATATATTTTAACATGTATAACATATATTGGATTGCTTGCCATCTAGGAGAGGAAATAGGGGGAAGGAGGGGAAAATACGGAACACAAAGCTATGCAAGGGTCAATGGTGAGAAATTCTCCATGCATGTTTTGAAAATAAAAAGCTTTTTTTTCTTTTTTTTTTTTAAAGAGTTGAATCATATAGCACAACCCAAAGATGAAAGGAAAGTTGTAATTTGGAGCAGGGGAGAAGGAAAAGGGGGACTACATTTGCTTGGTTGATCCTAAGTAGCAGAACTAAGAGCAAATGAGTTCAGAATTAACTTCCTAAAAATGAAAAATGGCTCCAAATAAAAAGGCCTGCCTGGAGAGATAGTGGTTTTCTCTTATTATGCAGAGTTTGGATGACCACTTCTCAGGTATCTTACAATGGAATGCCTTTTGGAAATGTGTGGAACAATATGGGTACTGAGCTCCCTTCCAAATATCAGATTCTCTGGTTCTGTTATCCAATGGCTAGATGGCCCCTGAAGTCCCTATTAGCTCATAGTTGATGGAGCATAGTACTTGAAATCAGGAAAACCTGAGTTCCAATTGCAGCACATAAACTTATTAGCTGTTCCATCCTGACCAAGCCCCGAATCTCTCTGAATCTCTATTTGTAAAAGGAAGAAGGGAGGAAACAAGCCTTTATTAAACATCTACTATATGTCAGAAACTGCACTAAGTTCTTTACAAATAAATCATTTGATCTTCATGACAGTTCTGACATGTAGGTGCTGTTTATTATTCTCATTTTACAGTTGAGGAAGTTAAGAATTGTACCTAGCTCACAGGATTATTGTGAGGATCAAAATGATGGAATTAGAACTCTCAAATTAAGCCTCTGGGGTGCTGCATAAATATTAAAGTGTCATTTTGATGTCAGATATAAGGATAATTATTTTTGTGTGATTCATCACTTGTTGGCCATGTTGTGGAGAATTTTTAAGAAATTAATTAAGCGATAGTTTCATTAATGTCAGAAATTGCTGGTGAGGAAACTTCTTCTGCAAGAATAGATTGGCACCTGATCTGAAAGCTGTGGTCTTAGGTTGAGGATTCTCAAGGGTTCCTTAGCACCCTGATAGATTAAATGGTTTACCTTGAGTCACATAGCCAGTAAGAAGAAGAGTCAGACAAACCCAGGCCTTCCTTATTAAAAGTTTAGCTCTCTATATACTGTACAATGTTTCCCCCTCAAAGGTTTATCTATCTATCTATCTATCTATCTATCTATCTATCTATCTATCTATCTAACTATCTGTCTATCTATCTGTCTGTTTGTCTATCAATGTGAGTTGAACAAGGAGCTAATATGGTTCCTTTCAACTGTGGGATTCTGTGAAATTCCCAGTAGATATCAATTTAATGTACATTCTCTATTCCCAATGGGAGAGGAGAAGCTGCTTCTTGTGTGATTTACTATGTTGTTCAATGGGCAATTCCCCTCTTTGACCTGAGCTATATACCCATCAGGCCACAGTCATCCAGGCTGCCACAAGTTACTGGGAAAAGTGCTTTAGGAAGAATGACAAGGGAGATTACCACTTTCACAGGCCACAAAGCCGTCAGTCCTATAGCAGGCATGAAGTAAGGAAGTTAAGCCACAAGTCTGATGTTTGGAACTAAACTCAGCAACAACTCTTTGGTCCTAAGTGAGAAAACAGGACATACTCTTGGCTATTTCTGTAAAACACCCCAGACTCTCCTTCCTGTGGTATATCACAACTTACAATGAGTAGTGTTATCAGTGTTTGATTTCAAACTAAGCTAATTAGCACTAGTTTTTTCCCCCTTCTTCCAAAGAGGGGAACTCATTCGCATTTTCTGGGTTGTATTGATTGCTATTCTATTTTCACTGTTTCAAAGGTCAAAACCAGACTCTATATTGATAATCCAGAATACCTGTTTTGCAAGATGTAAGGGCCCTTTAAATGGTGGCACCACAGGAGATTTGAGTGGCCCAGAAGTATTTTCTGTGGATATAGGACTGCCCTGTGGGTGGGATCCTGGCCATATTGAGATAGCTTCATAATGGGTGACTCTCTCGCTGGTTGGCTGTGTGTGTGACCTCACAGGCCCTTTATAAGCCCACTGCAGACAACAGTCGCTCTTTTTAACCTGGCTCCCTAACCTGGGGTAGCCAAGCCAAGCCAAACTGATGGATAACCGAGAGGTAAGGAGTTTGGTAGAGAACACGTGGGTCTTCAGTTCACTAGGGAGCTGACAAGTCAGGGAATTATGTGAGTAGGTATAATAAAGGCTTTTAAGATTACACGTGGCTGTTTTTGAGTGCACTACTGGTTATTAAACTATAGATTCAAGAAATTATGGCCAGAGACCTTTGAAGGCCTCAGAGGAGGTGAGCCAGGTAGAGTTGACACTGCAAAGGTCAGTGGTCAAAGGTACTCTGTTGGGCATAGGGCAGACTAGTAATTGCAACTGCCAGGAGGGCATGTTACAGCAAGAGACTAATAAGTTTTCCCATATGAATAAATGAAAGAAAGAAAAAATGGGTATTGAATATCTAAATATGTTAGGTACTTGAGTGAATGCTTATACACCCACAAGTGTGTGTGTGTGTGTGTGTGTGTGTGTGTGTGTGTAATCACAGCATGTGAGTAAATAATCTTGGTGTTTTATTGGAGGAGAGAAGACATAAAGACATAAAGACACAGACATAAAGACATAAAGTCATAAATAAATAAATAAGAGTTGTCTCATTGGACATATGAGTCTAATGTCATCCTTAAGATTCCAGAATTTGAGAATCTCAAAATTGAAAAGGATCTTCAAGGCCATTTAATTAGCTCTATAATTGAATAAGAATTCCTCTACAACAAAATGACAGATGGATGGATAGAAAGTTCAAATGGAAATAGACTGGTAGAAGAATGGAAGGATGAATCGACCAATACATGTATATGTGTGTATATATATATATATATATATATATATATATATATATATATATATATATATATATATATATGTTTTTGTAGATACATAGATTGAAAGATAGATAGACAATTTATTATGTATTTATGATCATCAAAGCTCTGGATATACAAATACAAACAAACAAGATAGTCTCTGCTCACCAAAACATTTTTTGCTTGATTGGAAAATGATAAATAAAGGAGAGTTAGAAAGAGGGGTACATGGATACTGGTATGGGTTGGGGATTTCTGGGAAATGGCATATTGCCAACTAGTGGTAATACAGCCTTTGACTGAAAATTTCCAATGATCAGTAACTTATTAATTCCAGAAGCAGCCAAATCCACTTAGATATAGCTCTCATTATTAGGAAATTCTCCCTCCCCAATCTTCACCCTCCCTGCTATAAGCTTAATTTGTCTTCTGGGTGAACAGAGCTCCAAATACTTGAAGATTAGATAATCTGTATATAGACCATTGGTAAAAAGCCATTATACAAATTCTTCAATTTACTTATTCTAATTGAATGCATCTCAGTAAATTATATTTTAGGCATGTAGGCATTGGGACATATATAGGCAGAAATTCTAGCAAGCACTTAGAGATGTTAGACTAAAGTTCAATGTAGACATCAAAACTTGATAAAGATTTTGTGAGTCTTCTATATAAGGGTGAATATAGGAGCCATGAAAACAGAATGGATGGAACAGTTCAGGAAGAAGAAAGAACTGAAGTCCTTTAAAGGAGAGTGTTTCTAATGGTTTAACTTAAGATCTGACATCTGTGGAAAGGCAGGTAGTATTTATCTTTTGTACCTTTATAAAGTTCTAATTCTTATGAACCTTCCATTGACATTGTCTAAATCTGCCATTCATTTCCTTATTCCTCCATTTAGGGTCATGTAGAAGCTTAGTCTCTCTTCAGGGATCAACAAAACTCTGGATTGTTAAATGAGAAAAATAATTTTTGCATTGCCTATAAATTAGGGCAGTTTTGAGAAAAGAGTTTTGCAAATTGTTAAGATATAATATCATTATTTACAGTAGTTGTGGAAACTCCAGGAACCTGCATCATGCCCTTCTTCTTCAAGTCAATAACAATTCTTACATGATGATGTAAAACAGTTTTTGGAAAGATTATCTTCTTCATGGAATATAAGAGAATAATAATTAATAATGCAAGAGCTCCTAGGAAGACTACATTTCTCTTTTAAAAATTATCCAACAAGCGATTGTATTTCCCTTGTTCTTCTCTAAAGAAGAAATTATATGTGTTTACATTCCCAAATTAAATGCTAGTAGAAAACTGTGGGATGGTGGGAAAGGGGAAGTAGAATCTGGGAGTAGCAAGTGGGAGTTCCTACTTTTATTTAGATTTTTCCTTTTAAATCCAGTTTCTCCAGGATACAGGTTCAATCTACATTGTTCACTGTTCCATTGCTTTCATATTAAATAAAAAAAGTTAACATGTTATCACAATAGCACCAAGCAATTGTGCTTAACATTTTTTTGGTGGATATTTGTCTCTCTACTCTAATTTAAATTTATGTTTATCTTGAGCTAATGCTTTGCCTCTTTATGGTTAAGGCCAAAAAAAAGGGGACTAAGAGAGATCAGAAAAGAATTACTAGAGAAAGTGAAAATGGCAATAAATTTTCAAGGAATAGTGAATTCTAAAAGTTGGAGGGAGAGGGAGAGAGCACTTCAGGCTAAAAACAATGAACATAAGGCAGTGACCTGTTGGTAATTGTTTTAAAAACTGCCCTTCAAAAAAAAAAAAAAAAGCAAAAATAAAATTAAACAACAGATTTTAAAGCTTAATCTGTACCATTAACCTTTTTTCAATTATTTTCCTAAATCTAAACACTAAACAAAATAATAAATGCTACTCTGATTGGTAGCATTTGCTGATTTCTGAGGTGTAAGTGCTCACACTGAAAACTGAAATATTGGTTCTCATAATTGTTTGAGTTGACTCCATCTATTATTATTATTTTTCCTTCCTTCCCTCCCTCTCTCCCTCCCTCTCTCCCTCCTTCCCTCCCTCCTTCCCTCCCTCCTTCCCTCCCTCCCTCCCTCCCTTCTTCCCTCCCTTCCTTCCTTCCTTCCTTCCTTCCTTCCTTCCTTCCTTCCTTCCTTCCTTCCTTCCTTCCTTCCTTCCTTCCTTCCTTCCTTCCTTCCTCCCTCTCTTCTTCCCTCCCTCCCTTCCTCCCTTCCTTCCTTCCTTCCTTCCTTCCTTCCTTCCTTCCTTCCTTCCTTCCTTCCTTCCTTCCTTCCTTCCTTCCTTCCTTCCTTCCTTCCTTCCTTCCTTCCTTTTCCTCCTTCTCCTCCCCCCGCTTTCCATTCTTTCTCAAGAAACCTCTCGGAAATGTCAATAGACTTCATGGACAGTCATTCATTCAATCAGTCCATAAACATTTATTAAATGTTTAACACTGTGTTAAACACTGGCATAATAATGAAAGTCAAAAGACAGTTCCTGTTCTCAAGGAATTTACATTCTAATGTGGGAGACAACATGCAAATAGCTATGTGTAAACAAACTCTCTACAGGATAAATTGAAAATAATAAAAATAGAGAAATCACTAGAATTAAGGAAAATTGAGAAAGATTTCCTGAAGGTGGGATTTTAGATGTGTTTTGAAGGAAACTAGGGAAGCCTAAAGGCAAAGCTGAGAAGGGAGAAAATTCTGTGTATGGGGGACAGCAAGAGAAAATGTTCATAGCTAAAAGATGAAGTACCTTGTTTGAGGAATAGGAAGCAGGTCGATATTTCTGGGTTACTAAGTACTGGAAGAGGTGTAAAGCATAAGTAATCTGGAAAGGTATATGTGGGAGCAAGTAATGAAAGACTTTGGTTACCAGATAGAAGATTTTGTAATTAATCCTAGAAGTAGGGGGAGTCATAATAATTTATTGAATGTTTGTTTGTGTGTATGCATGAAAAAATCAAAGAATAATTGTAATATAGGCAAGTTTGGCTTAGAGTACAAAATAAAATATGGTAGGGACTAGTGGATTTTTATCAGATAATTTGATGATCCTAGCAAATGCTGTTTTTCAATAACTCAAAAGGTGACTCTATATGTGGATATCATTAGATGGTCAATATCAAAATCAGACTGATTATTTTACTTTGCAGCCAAAGTTAGAGAAACTCTTTATAGTCAGATAAAACAAGACTCAAATCTTTATGGCTCAGTTCCTGAACTTTTTATTGCAAAATTCAGCCTTAAATTGAAGAAAGTAGGGAAAATCATCAGACTATATAGCTATGATGTAAATAATATACCTTATGAATATGAAGTGGGAGTGAAGAATAAATTTATGCATATTGGATCTGGTAGGTAGAGTGCCTGAAAAACTATCAACCAAAATTCATAATATTATACAGAAGGCAGCAGTAACAACAACAAAAATCCCAAAGAAAAAGAAGAGCAAGAAAGCAAAATGGTTGGCTGATGAAGCTTTTCAAAGAAGAAAAGGAAAAAGAAAGGATAAAGGAAAATATATACTCGATTGAATGTAGAATTCCAGATAATTTCAGGGAGGGATAAGAAGTTTTTTTTTAATAAATGCTGAAAAGATAAAGAAAACAACAAAGAAAAATAAGATCTCTTTAAGAAATTCAAAATATCAAGGAAATGTTTCATGCAAAAGTGGTCATGATAGAAGTAAAAATGGTAGATGCAGAAGAAATTAAGAAGAACTAGAAAGAATACACAAAATATGTACATGAAGAAAAATATACATAGAAACACAGAGAAATACATAACAAGAAAGAGCCATAACCATAATCATAAATCAATGTGTTTATTGACCAAGAGCCAGACATCTTGGAGAATGAAGTCCAATCCAATGTGCATTAGGAAGCCTTTCTAACAATAAGACTAAGGAGCTTGGGTGATTGGAAGGGATTGCTTGATAATAATAGGGAACTTTGGAAGTGAGAGATTTTGAGAGAAAATCAAAAGTTTAGTTTCAGATATTCTGAGCATAAGATGCTTCAGGGACATGCAGTTTAAAATGTACCTTAGGTAGCTGGGGATGTAAGATTATGGTTAGTAGAGAGAGTGGGATTAGATAAAAAGATTTGAGAATCATCAGCATATAGATGATAATGAGATCTATAGTGCTGATGCCATCCTCTAGTAAAACAGAATAAATGGAGAAAATAAAATGGCTCAGGAAAGAATATTGTCAAGCACGATGGTTAGTCGGCATAAGATGAAGTAAAGTGAATCTAAAATAGCTGTATCCAACAAAGGAGACTGAGACAAAGGGCTTTTATTGGAAGAAGGAGAACCAGGAGAGAGTTGTCCAAAATCTAGAGGAAAGAGAGTATCAAGAAAAGGATGATTCAGAGTTGAAAACTGTAAAGAGGCAAAAAAGGATGGAGCCTTAAAAAAATCATTGGATTGAGCAATTAAGAGATTGTTAGTTACTTGGAAAAGAGAAATATATCAGTAAAATATATGGATACTGAGAAGGTAAACCTCGTTTTCATAGGATATGAAGGGAGAAATGGTCCTCAGCCTGACAGCTTCTGTTTCTTTATCCATAAAGTAGACATCCTAATAGAACTTACCTCCTAAAAATATTTTGAAGATCTCATGAAATAGCATGTACAATACTTTTCAAAATCCCCTCAAGGGCTATAATTATTGTTGTTGTTACAATTACTAAGTAATCATATTTCCTTGATTCTCTTCATGTCCCTGTCCCCTGATTTTCTTGAAAGTAAAAGGCTGTCACACCACTAGTAATATACTCTGTCATCACTGGGTGAATAGGACTTCTAATATATTAATTAATCTCAAATGTTCATTATTTAATATCCCCATAATATATAGACTCCTGCTAATAATAATAAAAGAAAAAGGATTGAGTATCACTTGATAAGCTCAAAGGTTCTTGGCTTTGAAAGCCATGTAATTTTTCTTGTCTTAAACTTGCATCCTCTTGACATTTCCAAATGTCTTTCTGAAATATTCATTGTAATTATGCAATTATAAAAATAATTCATTTTTCCAGACCTGTTCTCAAGGATATCAGAATAGGACTTGGAGCTAATAAAACTTTATCCTTATAGTTGGAAAGGTTCCAAAGAAGCTTGTGATAATTAAGGAGCTGGCTACAGTTATACAGTGGGGAGGGAATTAGAGTGAGGCATTGCTCATACAGGCTTCTGTTGGCTTTCTCCCCTTCATGTGAATTTTATTTTATTTTTTTGTCCATGAAAGAGGATTTAAAGAAAGATAATGGCATCCTACCACCCAGGAAATATCATTTGGGGAAAACTAAAGATAAGTTAGGGTCAATTTGTTCCATTACCTTTAAAGGTTGATATAGTCTAATTCCCAGCAACTGAAGGAAAATATGTAGACACTAAAACTGATTAAAAGGCTCACTAACCTTGGGTGTTTGGTTAAAATCTTTACATGTGACTTGATTAAGATCCACTTGACCTGCTTCATTGACACATCTTTACTTTTCATCCCAAATTTGGTAATTGAAGTCTTTGGGCCTCATTTCCTTACTCATAAACCAGGACAAGGGAATTACTTTCCCCAAAAACTTCAGTCAAACATTACTGACCCACAGAATTAATCAGTCATGGGCCAAATTTAGAGTTAGTTTTTTATCGTGCAAGTGAAGAACAGAGAAGAGGGGGGAAGAGAGGGCAGAAGGGAGAGAGAAGAATGTGGAGGGAAAGAAAAGATTAAGGAGAGAAATTCATTTTTTTTTGAGGATTTTACAATGTCAGAGTTAAGGCACTTTTGAAAACATCAGTTATTAGTCCATAATTTAATACATATGGAAAGCCAGGGAGAAGTGACTTGGTTAAGGTCACACAGATAGCTAATTACAGAAACACCACTCAAACCTAGGTCTTCTGCATCTTTCTATAGGGCTTTTTCCCTGACTCTTATTTCTAAGGATTTTCTCTTTTGTGCTCAGTAAAAGTCCTCACTTTATCAATGCAAGAAGAACATTTTTAATGACATATACTTCCAAAGATCAGCGTTAAACCTTGTAAAGGTGTCATCAGATTGAATGATTATTTTGTATTCTATGTACATATGTATCACAGATGCAAAGAAAGATAAAAAAGGCAGTCCTGACTTCAGGAAGCTCACTACCGATTGAGGGAGACAAAATACAAAAAGCTATGTGCAAACGAAAGGTACATATATTTATGTATTTACATATATAAAATATATTACAGAAACATGTAAATTTTAATTGTTAAGGATCATGCCTAGGTGAAAGGGCAGGTCAATTCTCTGAGAACCTCCAAAGCTGAGGATTGTGACACTTGAAGGAGTTGTGGGGCAGCCTTTACTGACATAGGTGTTTCTTGTGGACTGTGAATGAAATAAATTGGATGCAGAGGGAAGAGGAGAGAGGTCAGACAATGCAACTGCCTCTCTGTCTCCTTGTATCATCATCATCATCATCATCATCATCATCATCATCATCATCATCTGTTCATGAGAAGAGAGAATAATTCCAGGTACTGGTGTCTGGATTCTGGAAATCACAAGAGTAGCAGATAACAATTAATCACCAGGGAAAAGACACTAGCATTAAGGAGACTGAGGAAAAACCTTCTTATAGAAGTGGGATTTTAGCTGGGACTAGAAGGAAATCCAAAAAACCAAGAGATAGTGCAAAGCAAGAAAATTATAAATATGAGAGATCCAGGGAAAGAGGCCTAGGGTTGGAGATGGAGTATCCTATGTGAGGAAAAGCAAGAAAGTAATTGTCATTAGATTGTATAATATGTGAAAGGAAATAAGATGTAAAAGAATAGAAAGGAAGGGGATTGATTTTTGAATGATTTGAAAGCCATGTGAAGAATTTTTTATTTGATTCTGAACCATTAGAGTTTATGAAGTAGAGGGATGTGGGAAAGTAAGCTCAGATGGATATTCAGGGGTAGAAGGATCATCTTCATAGTTCCAGTAAACCACAAGTTGACAATGGGGAGAAAATTGTCTAGATAATGGTGATTCATCTGACAATAGTGAGCAAGAAAAAAATAGCAGTAGATATATTCAAAACTGCATAGGAGACAATAGTAAAAATCAACTTAGATTTCCTTATACCAAGGCCAGGTGTGTAGGGAATAAAGCAAGCGAGATAGAGACCTTAACATACATAGGTTTGAGGAATTCTCCCAGGGCATATACTGCAATGATTCCATTGGCTGCTAAAGACAAGGTGACTTGGGAAAAGATTGAGGATTATTGTTTTGTCAGTGATTGCTGGAGAAAGAAATATGTTGAGGAGGGAGTGAGCTTCCTCCTGAGAAGTACTGAGATAGGTATATATTAACCTGACGTGAATAATCAGGAGATCGGTAGTTTTCCCAGCATTCATATTCAGGCTATGTTCTTGAAATTTGTCTAATGGAAACTGTTAACCATTACTGGAAAACTTGTTATAGTTGGTCAGTTGTTTTAAGTTGTTTCTGCATCTTCATAACCCCATTTGAGATTTTCTTGGCTAAGATCCAAAGACCCATTTCTTCCTTTAGCTCATTCTATAGATAAGGAGACTAAAGCAAACATGGTTAAGTGACTTACTCAGGGTTACATTGCTAATTAGTTTCTGAGATCACATTTGAACTCAAACTGAGCTTTTGACACTGTATCCACTCTACCACCTAGCTGCCTTTACTAGTAAGCTCTTTGGGGATAAATGACCCTGCTAAGAGGAAAGGTGGGACTCCAGTGATTTTTTTGAGGATCTGATCAGGAACCTGGAAGATTTATGAATGCAAATAATTTTGCTACAATAAGCTTGATAATTTTGTTTAACGAAAAGAGAGATTCCAGAAGCAGAACTAAGATATGAGAAATAATTATTTAGTATATGATTTCAGAGAATGGGCTTGTTGTTTTTTTTTTTTTAATTTTAAATTATTGAAATGATTATCTCCCAAATTCTCAATCTTTTTTTTTTTTTCTAGTCCAACTCTCACAGCCATTATCCAGGGAAAAAATTCTCTTGGAGAAGGGGCCAGTCATCTCAGCCACCAATTAACTGCCACATACAGAGACAGCTTAGACATGAATTGTGTTTGTGGATGTTATGCCTTTGTGGCATTTCAAAATTTTATAATTTATTTTAGGAGAAGAAGAGATTATATACAGATTGCTTTTATTGTTTTCAAAAGGTTTCTTTTTTCACTCTAATTAGTGTCATATCCCTTCAGTAAGATTTAAGGATTTACAATTTCTTTTTTATGTGGAAAAGAGAGAAGTTTGTTTAAATCAAGAAGTGACTTAGTGGTGAGTGAAATGTAATTATGAGTTTTTGATTAAATTGGTTTTAAATACTTGAAATTAGAAATCCATATTTAATTGAATTCGGGAACCTTTTTCTTTTTAAAAATTGCCCAGGTTGGGATGGGTAGAAAATGCAGTACTTTAGAGGACCAGCTCTGAAGTCAGGAGGAACTGAGTTCAAATCTGGCCTCAGACACTTAACACTTCTTGGCTGTGTGACCCTGAGCAAGTCACTTAACCCCAATTGCCTCAGGGAAAAAATTGCCCAGAGAAAAGTATTAATGAATTAAAAAATATAGCCCAGTGTGTCTATGAAGGAAAAGATAAGGGAAAAGAAAAATATAAGTGTAGGGCCCAGGCTACTGTTTGAAAGATCATTTCATAAAAAAACAAACAAACAAACAAACAAAAAAAACTAAAACATTGTCAAAGGTGAATATATTTGTGGGAAAGGTATTGCACACACCAGAATTTGAGGAATAAAGATATTCCTTAAGATAATGAAAATGGAATGGCTAATGACTTTATTAACCATCTTGATTTACTTAAGCTACCTTACTATCCAGAGGAGCCCAAAGTTGAGCTGGGAATACGATTCAGCCAATCAGGAGGCTGACGGAGCATCCATTAGGTTAGAAACACCAGTGATCCTTTGCAGTGTTTCCTTGCTGAACCTGAAGCTACCTCTGTTGTGCCAGCAGCTACAGAACAGACTCAGACTGACTCTTGCCAATTCCCCCCAAAACAAGGGCCCCTTATACCTTCCACTCCAATCCACTTTTTTGTATTCAGACATTGTCTTGTAATCTCTAAGAACAGTCAAGTCCAGTGGCTAAAACTAACTAGGCCCCAATTTGATTTCTCCTTCAGATACCCCAGACTTGTGATTTTTATCTTTCTAATTCCTGTCACTTAAACCTACCCCAAGCTTAGTTCTGGCTCATCTACAGGCATTCTTGCCTCTTTAAGAGAGATAAAAGCACAGATACAACCTAAGTCTATTTGTCTTTATTGGACTGAACTCTAAGGATGACATTTTGGTGCCATGGCTTGAGTGGGATGAATGACTAAAACAGGACCTTTCCTTCAACAGTGCCAGAACTTGGTGCCACAAGACTTATTTTCCTGAAATGTCTGGCTTTAATGGATACATGAGTGTCTTCCCCAATTCCCAGATCCTTTCTCAAACTTCTGTTTGTTCTGTCTCAGCCTACCAATTCTGGGAGTGGAGATTATATTACTGTGAGTAGGTCTCCCCTGAAGTTAAAGATATCCTCGGTAATCAAGTCAGACAGAATCTGATAATCATAAATCTTTCTAGCACTGATGTTCGCTAACTAAAGACAGCCCTGGATTATACTGGTCCTTTTGGGAGTCTTATGATTATGGCTTATCTTCAAAAGAAATTAAAATTAAAAAGTCTATACCAGAATGGGAATATTTCTACCACTAATATGCTGAAATGACAGGATGAGAATTTAAGGCAGAAGCTCTTTCCCTTAAGATTGAAGAGTTGCACCCCATTGCTTCAGCACCTGACCTTTTCCAGTGCCATCTACCACTTCCTGTCCTACCCCTTCTACTTGCTCTACCAAACCCATTTGTCCTCTTTGTCCCACCATAGACTCTCCATATAACTGTCTCCTCTGCCTTTTAGCTCTGGTACTGATAATTGTGACTCTACCTTAGCATAGAATATGTCTTATTTCACATGGTACAATCTCCCACAATCCTTCTTGGCTTATAGCCATTTGGAACTTTCCTCTTTTGATTTCTAAAACAAAACAAAACAAAATAATTTTAGGCCTTTTTTGCTGTTTTTGATACCCAACTTTTCTGACATGCCCTTTGTATGAAGCCCTGCAAGGCTCAAACCCTGATCCCCTCTGTCTCTCTGATGAGCAATATAGTACCATTCAAATAGCTACCTCACAAAAATTAAAACCCAGTCTGAGTAGTGTCTGAGCAGTGCCCAGTGTGGTAGAACAAGGCAGGCTAGCCTCTGCCCTTGATAAGGCCAGCCTTCTCTGTTCTGGTTGCAGAATTTTATTAACTGTATAATCTTATCTTTGGTTACTTCAGTTTCCCTGATTTTTACAGAAAAAAAATAATTATGGTATCCATCTACCTTTCACTGTAATTCCAGAGAAACTGAGGCAAGACAGAGGTTGGCTTTAAGTCATTTTAATAGTGGAGAATTTGGGCTAGCCAGTCAAATAGGATTCATGGTCAAAAGATGTTTGACCCCTCCCCCCCCCACTCCAGCTGGCTTCACCAGACTCTTATTTCAAAGCATTTAGCCATAAGAAATTAATTCCAGAGACTTTATAGGGCTCCAGTTATCAGGGAAACAAAAGCATTAGCAGGGGGAGAATATTGGGTGAGTGGACAAGCTATAATTCCATGAAAGGATCATAACTTAGTCCTGAAGTGATGGGAATCAAGATAAGAAGGTTGAAGGCAGATGACAGAAAGTTAGAGGGACAAATCGGAGCAGGTATTTGAGATAAGCCATCTGGAGTCTAATGACTCTATAGAATGTAAAGGGTCAGAGCTTCTCTCAGTCCTAATGGCCAGCAATGGAGGGGCTATGATAATTTTATTCAGGGCAATTTTATTCAGGGAAACTGAGGCATTACACTAGGATTGTTTTTGTGAGATAAAACACTTTATAGTGCTTATATTTTTTAATAAGATCAATGATTTTTATATTTGATCATTTGAAATGCAATTGGTTTCATCTGGTTTATTGTTTGTATTATCATTGTATTTTGTTTGTATTATCATTGTATTTCATTGTATAGTATTTCTAAATTTATATTGTGAAATTTGAGATATCACTGGAAACCAAAAATGCTATTAGACAAACTTCTCTCTTAATCTAGATACTGTCACACATGAAGTGGGCTTTGAAAAGGATGCAATAAAAAATGGTTATTTGAAAACTGTTAAATATTTAAGGTGACATACTTAGTTATAAAATGGGTAATACTATTACAACTAATAATACTGTATCATTTCTTTGATTTATGCCTAAAGTACCAAAATATGGGGAGTTTTAATTTATAAGTAAAGGATTAATGAATGCTAACTGTTTTTATTATCTTTTTTAATTGTACGTAATTGCTTCATACTTGATAAATTTATATGGGTTTTTAGATGTGATCAATATAAAATGCCAATGCTGAGATGAATGATTTTCTATGAAAGTTAATTTGGAAGTACATTCAACTAAATTAAAGCCAATTGATTAGCAATTCATGGTTTGTTCAAGTTTTAAATACATAATATTGTTTCTGATATTATTATATTTCTAATTTTTTTAATATTGTATAATTTGGTAAATGAATGAATGGATTAGGAAGCTGCTGGGTCACAAATGCATATATTATGGAGCAATGTAATTAAGAACTAATAAACTTTGTCTTTATTTAAAAGAAAGTTTCACTTTAAAAAATCATTTATGAAAAAACTAAGATTTTTAGCTGTTATTTTATTAATTGAGTATTTATATACATATTTCAAAAGTGAAAATTGGTAATTGTACAAAGAAAAGATCTTATAAAATCTCCTTTGTAAACCAACAAGCATTCTTAGAACTATGTAATCATAAATTCTTACCTATCTTGTACAATGGTTCCTTTGCTGTAGAATTTCTTCTGAATAAATGAAATATAAAATCAGAATCATTGCACAAAATGGGAGTGAAATTTTCAAGCCTACTTATAATGTAGAGTGTGTATATTTAAATAGAAAGGGAAGAAAAAGATTAAATACATTTTGAAAGGCCTGGTAAACTTTGTTATTGTGATAAGGCTAATTTAATTGGGTGTCTTTTTTTTTTTTTTTTTTTTTGGCTTATAAAAAGCTTAATCTATTCCCCATTGTAAACAAATTTTGACTAAAGGAAGGTGATTACTAGGAATTTTGTAATAATTAAGAATTTATTTTTAATAGTACTAGGGGGATTTATTTATATTATTAAAGATTTTATACCAATTTAGCTTGATAGATTACAATTTCAAAGGCTTATTTTTGCTTTAAGATTGGATAACCAAGAGATGTCTATCATTTTAGATATTCCCAATTAATTTACTTCATAAAAGTTTAAGTGATTATCCATTTAGCATCAGGATAAATTTCAAGCTGTTTTTAAGAAGGAGAAATACTCTTAGGAAGAAATGTTAAAGTTTTTAAGAAAAAAAAAAACTTTTGTAAAATTTTTTTGTATGATTTTTAAAAGGCTTTTAAATTTTCATTTAAACTAATTTACTGCAATAATGATTTGAAATTGATTGCAGTTAAATTGATCAATTATACATCTAAGTCTACTGTGATTAGTGGGATTTGGGGGCTGTGAATATTTTTGGAGTTTCCTTCTTATGATTGTCCATACAAAAAACCTGAACACCTAATTTGATATTCTAGGCCAGTGGTGTAGTCCTTAAGGATGAGTTTTGATGCAATTTTAACCATATTCCTGCTTACAGCTCTCATAATAAATTTTTATTATTAGGGTAGACAAAAAGTAGAAGTTTATCATTGCAATATTGAATTATTATTAGTTATTAGAATTATTAGTTGTTAGAAGAATATCAAATCATCTAAACTACTATAGCAAGCTATAAATGAAAAAGATCTTGCTGTTTTGATCTGAATTTGCTGTCATTTCCTGGCCTAGGCAAGAGTTAAATTACTGCTTAAATTTGTCATATGCATGAGATTTAGTTCCTGAAGTATCTCATTCTTTCAGAATGATATAAATATAACTAGACAAAGGTAAATAAATTTGTCAAACAAAGATGTAAAACTTAATTTGTGAGGTTAAAGTTAGGAAGTCTTTTGTTTTTGTTTTAAGGAATAGAATTTCTGTACAGACAGTTATATTGGTATATGAGTTATTTTGTATCACTCTAATGGGTAGTTGGGATTTATTTATATTTATTATTTAATGGGGAATTCAAATATGTATAGAAATGTATGCAAACTACTTAAGAGTAACTTTAAAGAGGTTTCCATTGTTTAAAGGGATTCTAGAAGCAGTAGCCTATGTTTATGTTTCTTTGAACATGGTTAATAAATGAATGTTTTAGTGTAGATGTTTAATCCGTTCAGTTTTTTTTAATAATAACCCTTTATTTTCAAAATATATACAAAGATAGTTTTCAACATTCAAAATCTTGTGTTCCAATTATTTGTCTTTATTTATTTATTTGTTGAGGCAATTGGGATTAAGTGATATGCCCAGAGTCACATAGCAGGAAGTGTTAAGTGTCTGAGACTAGATTTAACCTCAGGTTCTCCTGACTTCAGGGCTGGTGCTGCTCTATTCACTGTGCCACCTAGTTGTCTTGTATTCCAATTATTTCATATATATATATATATATATATATATATATATATATATACATATATATATATGTATATATATATATATATATAAAATATATAATATATTATATATACATATATTATATATATATGTATATATGTATATATATACATATATATATATGTGTGTGTGTGTGTGTGTGTGTGTGTGTGTGTGTGTGTGTGTGTATATGTGTATTTATTTATTTATTTGTTTGTTTATTTATTTATAAAGATATTTCCAAGTACACGGAAGGTAACATCAGCACAACATTCAAGCAATTGCCCAGGAACTGTGTGAGAGAGACATGGAGTTTGAGCACAGAAGGAAACAGATATAAACTGGAATCTGTGGAAGAAGAGGCCATGTTTTCCTTTCTAATTGGCTATCATTCCATAATTTAGACATATATGAATGAATTCAATAGTTCAGAGGTCCAGCCTTCAAGAAAAGATTGGATGACTTCGATAGACCTTTCCAGGAAGCTAGCTAGAATGAACTGCAGTATGGAAGAGTCCTAGGCTTGGGCTCAGGAAGACTCATTTTCATGAGTACAAATGTGGCATCATATATGCTAGTTGTTGACCTTGGGCCTCAGTTCCTCCATCTGTTAAATGAGCTGGAGAAGAAAGTGACATACCGCTCCACTATTTTTGCCAAGTAAACCCCAAATGGGGTCATGAAAAGTAAGATAATTACTTTTACTAATAGTAATATTGCTAATATTACTAAATTGCTAATTATATTACTGAGATTACATTACAAAGATATTACTTTTTACATTACAACTAAACAAGAAACAATCCGTTCTACCTCTAAATCAGTGATGCCATGTTCTTTAACATGTGCACACACACACACACACACACACACACACACACACACACACATTGAGGAATTCCTCTTTTTTTCCATCTTCCCAGGGTCTGGAGACCTCATAAAGACCCTTGTAAAGGTATGGCTAACTGGACCCTAAAGAAGGGAGATTGTAGAGACATCAAATTGGCTCTCCAAAGCTTCCACTTTCAGAATTTGGTAGATACTTTAATAGAGCTCGATTTGTTATTTTATTTATTGGCTGTGATATGACTTATGATGTGGGGTTTGACACCAAATGATGTGGTTTGAAGAACAAAATGATATGAGTGCTGGAGACACCAGATGATTGCAGGCACAAAAAGTTGGGGTTTGGACTAGCTTTCTTGAAGTCTTTCAGATGGGCCTTGGTCTTTAGGTGAAGAAGTGATGAAGGTAGGAGAGCCATCAGGAGGATGGTCAAAATGGAGTCTCATTTCTAGTCCTTCTCAGCCCTTAAATGCCCTATTACAATTGAATCATTACATTATGTGTGAACTAGAGAACCATTGCATCACTGTGCTAAAGTATTAGTAATATATACTAGAGAACCATCATCTCATCAATCGTACTGAGTTAACACCTTGTTTCAAGTATACTCCAGAGTTCCAGCCCCATACAGGTCATGTGAAGAATTCACAATGACTATTCTCTTTGACAAATGGTAGATTTATTTTTAGGGTAATAGGTTACAGATAAAAATGAAATGGTGCAATAGACCCTGGGAATGCTAAATATGAAATAAAGTAGGATAGAATATGAAAGACAAGTTCCTCAGTGGAACTCACAATTACCCAGTAAAAAGGGAGCATTCCAGGAGGTTGGAGCTGACCTGGATAAATCCTGAAAGAGATTTAGCACCCTAAAAGTTAGTTAACTGTAAGGAAGGAAAGTGGGGCTTTGAAGCTTAGTGGAGTTAGGGGAGATAATTTGGTGTGGGGGAAGGGGAAAGGGAAAAACACCACAAGGCAGAATGTCTTGGTGGGCTAATCCAAAGGAAAGCAGCAGCCATGGGATGGCCTACAAGTATATTTTATAGGGAAAATTTAACCTGAGGGACATGACGGGGATTCCTGATGGGGCATGGCAAGGTGAGACAACTCTAGATCACTACAGAGGGTGGATCTAAGAAGTCTGACATAACTTGTATTTTCAAAGTGGACCACCCCCCTAAAGGGTGGAACCAATAGAGATCAATTGATCTCTATCAGACCTTCCCCTTGCTTGCCCCAGGAATCAATTGGTCTACTAATCACACCTGATAAAGAAGACCTCATAAGCTAGATTTGATAAAAAGATGGAGGAAATATTAAGTACAGATTAAACCTAAAAGTGTGTTGTGGGTACATGAAATACATGTTTTCTTCCTATACATACATGCATACACATATATGTATATACACACATATATACACACATATTTCTCCATATACATGCATATTTATAATATCATGGCCTCTCTCAGAGTTGGGATGAATCTGATCCAAATCATACCTAATGAGGAACACCTTTGACAAATGCTTGATTCAAAAAACTTATTGAACACCTTTAATTACAAAGCAGCTGTCAACTATTGAAGTTTCCATTTCACTTTTGAACACCTAAATTAGGAGATTGTTCCTTCTGCTAAGCCAATATTAGCCTCTGGAGAGAGTCCAGAGAACAACCAATAATATAAAGGTACTTAATTGAAGATATTGAATGTGGGAACTTGTTGGGGGGGATAATGGGAGAAGGAAAGTGGGAGGGCAAAATAATTATCTCTTCACCAAAAATATCTCCATTGTGCTTCTTGCCTCAGATTCATGGATCCCACATAGCCAAAAAACATTTTCATATAGTGTATTCTCTCGTTGCAATATGATCCTTTTCAATAAATTGCAACCTATTCTGTATTTATATATATTCCAGCCACATCGCATCCCATTAAATATATACCTTTCAAGTCACATTTCCCTCCTTACATGAAGACCTCTATCTGTCTTTATTACTCATATTCCACCCCTTGATAGAATATGAGAGCATTATTTTTAAAAAAATTTTTATTAATTTTTATAATTATAACATTTTCTTTGACAGTACATATTCATAGGTAATTTTTTTTTATACAACATTATCCATTGTACTCCATTCTGTTCCAAATTTTTCCCTTCCTTCCCTCCACCCCCTCCCCTAGATGGCAGGCATTCCCATACATATTAAATATCTTATGGTATATCCTAGGTACAATATATATGTGCAGAACTGAATTTTGTTGTTGTTGTTGTTGCAAAGGAAGAATTGGATTTGGAAGCTAAAAATAATCTGGGAAGAAAAACAAAACAAAGCAAAACAAAACAAAACAGTTAGAGCATTAATTTTTATCATTATCTAGCTACTAGGTAGTACAATGGATAGAATGTTGGATTTGGAATCAGGAAAGTCTGAATTCAAATGCTGCCTCAGATACTTACCATCTGGATGATCCTGGGCAAGTCATTTAATTTCTCTTAGCCTCAATATAGTCATCTGTAAAATGGGGGTAATAATAATACCTCAAGGGATTATTGTGAAGATCAAATTGTTGTGCCACAGTTCTCTTTTAATGTCATGACCCAGTTTCCCTAATTGTCCTATTCAGTTACTCTGCCTCAGGTATAACCATTCCCTCTTAATGTTAGAATAAAGGTCTTATATCTTAGACCTTAGGCTATAGTTATTCCCTCAAAATGTTTGATGGGATAAAGGTCTTTATCCATTTTAGACATCAGAATATCAGAAGCCTCTCCAGTACCTCCCACTATGTCATCCTAGGTGCCTCCCCCCATTAGATCAGCCCTATACAGATACCTCCCCCGTTATGTCATTGTTCTTGTTACCCTATAAAAGAATCTTGTGTGGCTGATATTGGGGCTGGATTCTTTGAGACAATACTCTCATTCAGCCCTGGGATCAACTATGGATCCATTGGTCCCAATAAATCTCTCCATTTAACAAATTGTATATTGAATACTCTCTAATCTCTAGCTTGCTCAGTTTTTTCGGCATTACAAATGAGATGACAAATGTCAAGGCTCTGCACACCTTAAAGCATCATCTCAATGCTAATTATTATTAGATACTAGAATCTCTTGTATATCACTGTCAAGCAGGCAGGCAGCCAGCCACCATCCAAGGCATTTATTAAGTGCCTAATACTGTGCTAAGCACCTGGGGATACAAAGTTCTCCCTGGTTTCAAGGGAAAACTTGAACTAATAGAAATTGTGTGTTCTCCTGTCTGGCCACATCTTATCTTGCCTTGTTTTTATTTTGCTTTTGCTGCTCACTACAGTATCTTATAAAGCAGTTTTATTTCCGCAATTTTCTCCCCACCCTCCATTTTCAGTTTAAAGTCTTCTTAATCTGGTCAAACAGCCTGCAGACAAATACACCTTTCAGTTCAATTCAAGAAACATTCAATAAGCTCTGGTTAAGCACCAAATACTGTGCTGAGTGCTGGGTTTACAAAAACACCTACAACAAAGGCCACCTGTTAAGAAGTAAACCACTTTTCAGCGTAAAAGACAAGAACACAATCCTTTTTTTTTTTTTTCAGAAGAGTGTGAGATAAATGCAAAAGCCATATCCAGCCTAAAACCAATGAGGAATTTGAGGCAGGAGAGCCCTTCTTCCATAGAATATTGGTGGAGGTTGGGAATAAAAGTAGAAAACTGAAGAGCTGGAAAATCTAGGGATAAAGGGATAGGAGAGTCAGCATGACTCTGAGCTTACCAACTTGTGTGGGACAGTGATCTTTACTCAAATTAAAATCGGAGACTCTCAAAATAAAAACAACAACAACAACAAAAACAACAACAAAAAGAAACAAACAAACAAAAAAAACCACAAAAGGATTTATTAAGATCTCCAGAGAAAGGGCAACTCCCAACAGACAAGGTACTGATGAGAGTTAAGAAAGGGGGAACCTTTTTTGGTTCCGAGCAAGGATATTCTAGTGATGGCACAGAGTCCCCAGTAAAGAATTTACAGGCCCAAAAACCTAGATTGATATAAAGGTTTATTGTAGGGGTTTAGAAGTAAGGGTAAAGGTAGAAAGATGCCAGGGCCAGAGGTGGTCGCCGGGCAGACAGGAACCCTTACATGGCCGGAAGGATACCATGTTTGGGGGGGTTCCCACAAAGAGTGGACTTCCAGGGTTCCCCTTTTTATAATCTTGAAGGTGGGTGGAGTCTCAGGCTCCTGGCTGGTTTCAGCCAGGGTTAGCATTGAATAGAATTCAATGGGTTTTTAGGTAAGGAAAAAGCTGTTTGTGGGGGTTGGGGAAACCTGAGCAGATAGTGGGGGGCAGGGAAAGCCCAAGCTAGCTCAGATCACGTGGGGGCTGGGAAAGCCCGGATATTATTGGAATTCAAAAAGGGTGCTTTTTGACCAGGATTTGTGAATTAAAATATCCTAGCTTCTTCAGCCATGGAGGGGGGGGGGTGGAAATCAGAAAGGAATCTTAAAGGAACCTCCACCCCCTTCAGTAGAGGAGTGCAAAGCCCAAGCTGCAAACATAGGATTATATAGAGCCTAAAGCAGAAGCCCCCACTCACCCTTCTGATCTTATCTCCCATTGATTGGTGACTTCTAATTTACCCAGAAACTAAATATGTGCCCCAGAAATAAAGGATATTAGTCCATAACAAACTCTTTACCATATTAGATATTTAATGCTAATGAAAAGTTTGGGGAGACAGGAGGGAAATGTTTATCTAAGATAATAATCAAACACCTACAGTTTTTACCTAAAGCTCAATTGGTCTCAAGTCACAATTAAGGCAAAATTGAGGATATATTTTTATGAGTTGTCTTCACTCAGTTTATCTTATTCATATTTACCTAAGTAGACATATAAGCTAAGGTTAAGAGTGCTTTCCTAAATTGTCATGGATTCCTTTATTTTATTCTTTATTTCAGATTTGAGCTTTATAAAGAGAAAAGCTTTATTTTTACTACTTATAACCATCCTATGATGTAAGTTACCAAATTATTGTTTTGATGTATTCAAGGAATTCAAATAACTAAGAAATGAAAAATTTTAAAGTACCACAGAAGGCAGAACTTTATAAGTTTTTTTTTTTATTTGGTTAATTAAGCATTAAACCCCCAGAAATGCCTGGTTTGTGCAGACACTGAACAATACTGCTTATGAAATCCTAAGCCTAAATTTTAGAACTTATTATTAGAATGTGCTCAAGGCCTATATATCCCATTAGAATCATTTACATTTGACATATATAATTATCTGATCTTGTTGCTTTCTCAAAATTTTCCACTCCAGCTGATATTCTCCCTTAGGAGGATGAGGTACTTTAAGGAACTGATCCTAGACATGAATACATAGCTATCAGCACTATTTGTAAACATATGAATTTTATCTCTCAGGTTCAGTAGCTATACAAGGAAAAGATGTTTATTTAACTCCAGTTGTAAGAGACAACAAAAAAAACTTGGCAAAGAAAAATCCCAAGTATTTAATCTCAGATTATATGTAAATTAAAATTAAAATAGTGTGTAAATTAGAAGAACAGTCTACATGTAAGTTTCTTGCACTTCAGGAACTCATATCACAGGTATTATCACTCTTATTAAAAAAAAAATTCCATGGAACTCAGCAGGATTTGGGAGAAAACCCAGGAAGAGCTGTTGCTGTCCACTGGTTCCCTAGTTGCAAGCTACTCCAGGAGTAGTGTTACAACCAAGCTCTTATGGAGAGCCTCATGAGAAGCAGATGTGCTCATAGATGAGACATACCCTAAATACTAAAGCAAGGGCTAGCTTTAATACTATTAGTTCAGTTCCCTACCCCTTCCTTCTGAAATGGACAAAAGATTGGCCCCTCCTCAGTTCTGGGTCAGGGGAGCCTCAGGCTTATAGGAAAATGTTGCTTAAACTAAATTAAGGGAAGTGTTTTACAAAGTGTTTGCTTAACTATGTTCAGACAAAACACTTGCCTAATAATGTCAGACATCCTGTAAGCCCCCTATTTTTCCCCTTGTAAGCAGGAAGTTACTGTAAATGCAAGGCTGAACAATGATGCTTATAAGCTTGCCTCTACTTCTCTCTACAAAGAGGTCCATCCCGGCTGGTAATAAATGCTCTCAAAATTACAACACCTTGGCTGTCCCGAATTTTATTGCCTGGACTATCTCACCTTCTGTAATGTGCTGTTGTCTCCAGACGCTGCCGATTGCTCTCTTGGAGATCTGCTGTGTCAACTCAAATCTCTCAGACAGATTCTTCTTCCTGTAGAGAACTGTTGTCTCTAGACAGTTGCCATTAACTCTCGTCCAGAGTAGTGACTTCCCTCTTTTATCCTCCCAGAGAATGGGCATGGGATAATGCAAGGGCTTCTGGGAAAAAATTACTTCAACCAATGAACTTACTCTTCCCCAGGAATTCACAAGTAAAAACTCCCAGTAAAGGCCGGAACTAGAGAATTGTCAAGTACCGATTTAGCACTTAGTAAGAACCTAATATCTCATTATCTCATTAGCACTTAGTAAGAACCTAACAACATTCAAGGTTTGGATTGGTTGAATTTACCATTAAGAGTTAATTACAATTGGTCAAATTCACAATCAGAGTTATGATTGGTTGGATTTACAATCCCAGTTAGTGGCAATTCCATAAGATTTATAATCAGAGTTATACTTGGTCAGATTCACCCATTCCATATGTCAAAAGGTTTGTGACTTTGCACCCCTTGGTCAAAAACTTTGTTGTTTAATCAGTTTCTTTACTCACATGGTGATTGGTTAGAGATATCCTAATGTGAGAAACAAAATATCTGACCAAGAGTTCCACTGACTCACAGGTGAATGTAGTAAACTTTTATTTTACATTCTTTCAAGAATGGGTGCCTAGGTGAATAGCCACATTTGAAAACTCCAAAGGCACCATTTTATTTCCTATCCTGAAGCATAAGTCACTCCCATAATTCCCCTTTAATTGAATGTTACAGAAGTTACCTGACATGAATCTCCAACTCTCATTACATAGCTAATCCCAGTCCCCAACGAGCTTACATTCTAGAAGGAGGAAAGTAATGGAGGAGGGCTAAGGGCAAAGAACAAAAGGATTCTTTTCAAATTTTAGATCACCATTCCTGATTACAAAAGTCAATACCTGCACCCAAGGAATTTATATTCTTTTGGGGAAAGATAAACTCTACCCTTGATTATTCCTTGTTGTTTTTGTAGGTTTTAGTTTTCTAATTTAAATTCCATTTCTCTAATTTAATTTTCATAACTGTGGAAACCAAATGCCCAGACATTTCTTACACTTAATAAGACATTTCACCCTTGCCTTCATCCTGCTTTGACAATATTTGTGGAAACTTAACTTCTCAATACCCCTTACAACCCCAAATTTAATAATAAACATAAGTAAAATTGGGCCAATTAGGTGGTACAGTAGTAAGAGTTCTGAACTGGCAGTCAAGAACATGAGTTCAAATCTAACTGCAGACACTTACTAGCTGTGTGACCTTAGTTAAGTCACTTAGCCATGTTTGCCTTAGTTTCCTCATCTATAAAATGAGTTGGAGAGGGAAATGGCAAAACCATTCCAATATCTTTGCAAAAAAAAAAGTACAAACAAAAACCAAATTCAAATAGAATAACAAAAACTCAGACACAACTGAAATGACTGAATAACAACAACAAAATTAGATTTCTGTTTGAGATAATACAGTAGTTCATGAGTTACTCTCCTCTAAAATAACTGTTTGCACAAAAACTCTTTTTTTAAACAAACAAAAAAAGAAAATGTTTCTGAACTCCAGCTTCATTAATTCATAGAATTATATGTCCAACAAGCTTTTTCATTATTATGTTTATTTCCCTATTATTCTGTGATATTTTAAGTATGCCTTAAGGTAATAAACATGATTATATTCATTTCAAAATGGGTGGCATTTTTAGGAACCTCTATCTCATTTTCCTTACCTCAGATCCTTAAATATTTCACCAACAAATACTTCACAGATAACTTGTATTGATTAGAGATATTTGTTTTCTTGGTTCAATTTGAATTCAAATGGGAATCCTATCCATCAGCCAATCATGTCATTATTATTTCTTAAACTTGATAAGTTGCAAACCTTTAAAAATCCACTAAGACATTTTTTTATCAGTTTTAAAAACCTTTAAACCATAATGTTAAATTTACTATAAAACCACTACATTTGAGTTACATATCCCAATTTCTCATAGATTTATAATATCATTTCCCCATTTGTTTTTAAAAATATTTATTTTAATATACATTACTTTATGAGTCATGTTGGGAGAAAAAAATGGAACAAAAGGGAAAACCTATGGGAGAGAAAAAAACAAACAAACAAAAAAAAGAAGTGAACTTAGTATTGCTGAGTTACATTCAATTTTCATAGTTCTTTTTCTGAACGCAAATGGCATTTTCTGTCCAAAGTCTTTTGGGATTGCTTTGGATCACTGAACTACTGAGAAGAACCAAGTCTTTTATAGTTGATTTCCCCCCAATTTTAAAAGCTGTATTCAGGGGTGATAGAGATGATAGTACTTAGAGATCTAATAGGTCTGTAACACAGAACATAAAGTAAGGTTGTGAGGGAGTGTGGTGACCATGTTAGCATCCTGGATACCTTAGAATCAGCCAAAGTCAGGATAAGCAAAAGCCCTTATTTTTTATTCTTGGTCTTTAGCAATAGAAGTGAAGGGAATGGATGCCCAGGATCTCCTCAACCTTTCCTCTTTGTCTCGGGCCCAGAAGTCTCTGGCTAGTCTTATTCCACCCCCTAGTCCCTCCTATAATTCTCTGTATACACCAAAGGATTGGGCCAACAAAGAATAGTGGGAAGGGCTATTTTCCAAGCATATTCTAATAGAGTATTGTCCAAGCGGTAATTAGCCTTAAGTTCTTGGTTGCCCGACCTCAGTGCATTAACTCAAGAATTTCAGCCCTTTACAAGGGAGGATTAAATTTCTAGCCCTAGTTAATAATTTAAAAATGTCTGGTTTATTCAAATAGCAATTAAGTTCTATTTTATCATTCACAGAATTACTGCGAGGCATTTTCCAACTTCTTTTATTTTTCATTTTCTCTTCACTTTGGAATCTCAATGATTGCAGTTTTTAATTTTCAGAATTTCAATATTCACTTTTCTCTTCCTTTCTTCAAAATATTGATGAAACTAAAATTCTTCAATTGGTCTTCCCCCTTATTTACAAAGCAAAATTCAGGGCATAGCACATTAAAAATATTTTATTATAAGTTTGTCAAGTAGCATCATGTTGACATTCTTATCAATGGAGAGCAGCAATGGCTTCAAAGTGGGGCTAGGTTTTATAGGTAACTTTTTTAAAAAATGGGATAGGTCCACTTCAGCAAAAGAGATGAGGTCCTTGCATTTCAGTTCCTCTCCAAAGTATCAGTAACACAACAATTTGCAGATAGGGATGTGTGACAAAAAGTCAGCCAAGTGGGATATTTAAGAAATATGTTGATGAAATTGAGTCAGGACAATCCTACCTCAGCTCACAGTAATATTGTTCTCCCAGCCTTTCTCATGAGAATTCCATCTACAGTTCATCCATGAAAAAAACAAAAAACAAAACAAAACAAAACAAAAAAAAAAACATAGGATTGCTGACTTCATGGATTAATGGCTCAATATAATTCCTTGATGATCCTATCTAGTTAGACTCAGAATATCAATTAACAGTCCCATAAGATTTTAAATAGCAAGTTCCAATAATCAGAGCTTCAGGTAAGTTCAGCTCTCAAGGATCACATATCCTAGAAAATACTTATAGAAGCCATCTAGTCTTTTCTAGAAGGCTGGACCTCTGAACTATTGAATTCATTCACATATACCCTAAGTTATGGAATGATAGCTAATTAGGAAGGGAAACATGGCCTCTCCTTCCATAGATTCCAGTTTATATCTGTTTTCTTTTTTGCTCAAACTTCATGGCTCTCACACAGCTCTTAGAAATCAACTCGAATATTTTGCTGATGTTACCTTCCATGTACTTGAAATTATCTTGTGTGTGTGTGTGTGTGTGTGTGTGTGTGTGTGTTTGTGTGTAATATCTCTATGGCTCTGTGTTGTAGTTGGCTGAAAAAATCAGGCAGACCTTTAAGACTAGGTATAAACATTAAGTTAGTTCAAGGTCAACTGGTGGATGGATTATTGAGTTTGAAGATGAGAAGACTTGAGATAAAACTTGCCTCAGACACTAGCTGGACAAATCCTATGGTTACCATCTACTTCATCTGTAAAGTTGGGATGATAATAGTGCTTATCCCAAAGCATTATAAGGATAACATGAAATACAGATAATTTTGAATAAATGAAGCTATAATTTTCCAGGTCATTAATTAATTAATTAATTTGTATTCAAGTGTCTGAGAAGGGAATCCACCTGAGGAAGGAGAATGAATTTCTCTTCTCTTCTCTTCTCTTCTCTTCTCTTCTCTTCTCTTCTCTTCTCTTCTCTTCTCTGCTCACTCTTCTCTCTCTCTCTCTTTTTTCCTTTATCTCTCCTAGTGTTTTAGTGGAGAAACTGATCCATTAATTAGACAATTTCTTATTCTTTTTTCTTAATAGTATTTTATTTTTTTTACAAATACATGTAAAGCTAGTTTTCAACATTCATTTTTGTAAGATTTTGTGTTCCATTTTTTCTTCCCTTCCTTTCCCTCTTCCCAAGACAACAAGCAATTGGATATAGGTTAAATATGTGTAATCATTTTAAACATTTTTCTATATTTGTCACATTGTAGAAGAAAATCAGACCAAAAGTGAAAAAAAAAAGCATGAGAAAGAGAAAGCAAGCAAGCAAACAAAGGTGAGAATGTTATGCTTCAATCCACATTCAGTCTTCATAGTTCTTTTTCTGGATGTGGATGGCAATTTGCATCCCAAGTCTGTTGCAATGAGATGATGCCTTCTTTAAATAGAAAAAGAGAAAGACATATTAAGGACAAACTGAGAACAGATACAGAAAACATGGACGAAGATTCAGGAGAGAAGAAAGAATATCAGAGGGTGAACTCCTTTATGGAAGAGAGGTGTCAACTTTGGACTCCTCAGAGGTACAGAATCTTTGAATCCAGTGGAGCTGCTTAGCCACCAAAGACCTATATCTAGAAGGAACTTTCTGAGTACTCTATGTGTTGGAGTGGGAGAAATTTCAATCAGATTCCATTTCTAGATCTTTGGGTAGTGTAGTAGTTAGCTAACCTTTGGAACTCAATTCACAAATGGTACTAGGAATTGGAGAAATATTCTTGGAGGGAGTACATATACATCCATAATCTACTCAATCATGATAGCAAATACTAATATCAGAGACAATGAAAAAATTGAACCAATCTATGTAATCAAAGCATTTAAGAGAAGGAAATATTCTTGGAGGGAGTACATATACATCCATAATCTACTCAATCATGATAGCAGATACTAATATCAGAGACACTGAAAAAATTGAACCAATCTATGTAATCAAAGCATTTAAGAGAAGGAAAAAAAATCATAGGTAAGCCTTGATGAGGAAATTCAATGTATTAGAAAGAATTCTGGTTTCTCACAAAGAATAAAAGAGTTTTAATTTTACTTCTGCCACTTTCTAGCTCTATGTAACCATGATAATTGGATTTTACATGCCTCAGTTTCCTCTTATGTCATGTGAAAATATTGGGAGAGATGATCTCTAAGTAAAGAATCTCTTCTTCATCACAGAGGGTCATGTCCTCATTACAAATATATATATATATTTTTTTTTTCACTTAAAAATTGAATTCTTGATGACAAAAAATATAACCCAGTTGGTAGGCTTGAATGACGATCAATAATGGGGTACCTGGCACACTATATTTCTCCCTGGACATCTTCATTCTGGTAGACCATACCTCAGTGCTATATCATACATACGTCACTGTTCTGAGGATCTATTAAATAAAGAATTCATAACGGTATTTCTCCCAGTGTTTTTGACATGCTTTGTACATTCTGATGAGAAAAAGATGTTATTTATAGTGCTTGAAAGGGAGGGAAAGTGTGAAAGGGGATGAAGATTTGAAGAGAATATTGAGTGCTTAAAGTTTGAGGTTCACCAACTTACTTTTCGATCCAAATGTATATGATTGGTCCAGGGGGCCATAAAGCAAGTGAGAAATGATGGCTCTAGTAATCTGTGTAAATTACTTTTATGGGCTTTAGATCATAGTCAGTCAATTACAACGTGTTAATTCCGGATTAGACAATTCCCCAGGTCCTAGAAGCTGGGCATATTATTGAGTGGAAGTAAATATGGCTTAATCATTATTTCTAGACAGCAGAACTAAGGCAGAGTCTTTGCCTACAACTCTGTGATTACAGGAAAAGACCCTTTCCTGAGAGCAGACTTTAATAAGACACCAGGTAATGAATGGAAGGGAATGAAAGGCTCAGTTTCAGTTTCTTGATTTACAAAATGAAGAAGTTGAACAGGAGAAGATCTCTAAGGCCTTTTCCATTCCTGATATTGTTTGTTCTAAGATTACTACTAATACTAAAACCAAATTTCTATGCTGAAAGTTCCCTTTCACTTACATTATTTGTTCTATGTTCTTAGCCCATTCCTACTCTGACATTTTATATTCTATAGTCTAAGATTCTATTTATTTATTTTTTAAATGTAAATGTTGTATCTCTTTATTTTTTAATATATTACAATTTTTTATTTACAAGATATATGTGTGGGTAATTTTTCAGCATTGACAATTGCAAAATCTTTTGTTCCAACTTTTCCCCTCTTTCTCTCCACCCCTTCCCCCAGATGGCAGATTGACCAATACATGTTAAATATGTTAAAGTATAAGTTAAATGCAATATATGTACACATGTCCAAACAGTTATTTTGCTGTACAAAAAGAATTGGACTTTGAAATAGTGTACAATTAGCCTGTGAAGGAAATCCAAAATGCAGGAGGACAAAAATAGAGGGATTGGGAATTCTCTGTAGTGGTTCATAGTCATTTCCCAGAGTTCCTTCTCTGGGTATAGCTGGTTCAGTTCATGACTGCTCTATTGGAACTGATTTGGTTCATCTCAATGTTGAAGAGGCCACGTCTAAGATTCTATTTAAGTCAATTCTAAAGTATCTTCCAGTTCTGACAATTTATGTTCTATGTTCTAAGGGTTCTTTTAACTCTGACATTCTATTGTATATTCTAAGGCCAATCCCAATTCTGACATTTTCTCTTTTAAGGTCCCTACCAATTCTAATCTTTTATGTACTACTGTTCTAAGATCTCTCCTGATTCTGATATTCTAATTCTAAATATATCCAACTCTATGTTCTAAGGCCCCTTTAAATAATGATAATCTATATTCTGTTCTAAGACTCATTTCAGTTCAGCAATTCTGCACCTTACATTTTAAAGCTCTGAGGTCATTTCTAGGTGCAGCATTTTATTCTTCCATGCTCAAACAATGGGGGTGGCACAAATGATAAAGATTGTCTACAACTTTGTTTGCCTTAGGCTAGCTTTGTTATCTAGCAGAAATAAAGAACTGTCACATCATATAATGTGGAAAAGTCTAGATTTGTATCCTATAGACTGAGCCGTGGCACCAAAATCAGTGACCCTTGTTTATCTTGATGGTTTGATGAATCTGAAAAAAATGTTCTCTCAGCTAATGAAACAGCAATCCCATCATTAAATCTCTACTCCTGTTTGATTCCTTCCTTTATCCTTCATAAATTACCCCACAGAAGATGAACTAAACATGACTGGAATTTTCCAATGATTCAATAAATGTTTATTAAAGCCATACGAGGCAAGGCATGAGAGGTAATAGGTCATGGTGGATGGGAAGGAAACTTTGGAGTTAAGACCAACCAGGTTCAAGAACTGCCTCATACATAATAGCTAAGTGATTTTGGGTAAATAATTTAATCTTTCAGTTCCTCCTCACCCCCATCCAGAGAAAGTATCCAAATCTATGAAATATAAGTGAATTATCACTTTACAAAAGTGGAAAGGGTTTCCATGACAGAAATGTTTCCACATAGATAAAATGAGAGACTTAGCCTAAAAACAAAATAAAACAAACAAACAAACAATAAAAAACATTTACAACCAACTTTGCTAGATTTTTAAAGTAAGGAAGCGGCAAGAAAGCAAAGAGGCATGGTAGTCTGGGATGATTGTTGGGTTTGAGTCAGAGGATCTTGGAAATCATACACTTAGTTTTGCATAGGAACATGGACACTAATTCTATGCTTTCATTATACAGACAAGGTAACAGAGGCCCAGAGAAGATAATCACCTTGTTCAATACTATACATATTATAAGACGTGTTCTAAGTGTTTATAATAATAGCGATCCAGTTAGTAATACTCCTTATTGGCTCAGAACTCTTTCACTGTGTTTCCATTATTTTAAGGACCAGTGCCCACACCATAGTTCCATTTAATCATTTAATTTTGAAATGACTTTTATAGCAATATTTATTTCCAAGTTATAGCAAAGGAAAAATTCAAACATTTCCCTCAACAGTTTTGGGGCACAAACTTTCCTACATCATTTGAGATTCTAAGGAGGTAAAGGGGATTGAGTTCACAATGTAGGTTCACATCTAAATCCCTACATGGCTAGCATCCTGGACCTTGTTCCTTATGGCTAGACTTTGGGCTGGCTGCAACACCAAGGCTTGAACTTCTGGATTCTAATAACAAGTTCTTATGACTGAGACTCCACTTCTTTTTTTTTAATATTATCCCTTGTATTCATTTTTCCAAATTATCCCCTCCCTCCCTCTACTCCCTCCCCTTGATGACAGGCAATCCCATACATTTTACATATGTTACAATATAACCTAGATACAATATATGTGTGTAAATATCATTTTCTTGTTGCACATTAAGTATTAGATTCCGAAGGTATAAGTAACCTGGGTACATAGACAGTAGTGCTAACAATTTACATTCACTTCCCAGTGCTCCTTCTCTGGGTGTAGCTGTTTCTGTCCATCATTGATCAGCTGGAAGTGAGTTGGATCTTCTTTATATTGAAGATTTCCACTTCCATCAGAATACATCCTCATACAGTATTGATGATCTCCTGGTTCTGCTCATTTCACTCAGCATCAGTTGATTTAAGTCTCTCCAGGCCTCTCTGTATTCCTTCTGCTGGTCATTTCTTACAGAGCAATAATATTCCATAACCTTCATATACCACAATTTACCCAACCATTCTCCAACTGATGGACATCCATTGATCTTCCAGTTTCTAGCTACAACAAAAAGAGATGCCACAAACATTTTGGCACATATATGTCCCTTTCTGCTCTTTAGTATTTCTTTGGGATATAAGCCCAATAACAGCAATGCTGGGTCAAAGGGTATGCACAGTTTGATAACTTTTTGGGCATAGTTCCAAATTGCTCTCCAGAATGGCTGGATTCTTTCACAACTCCACCAACAATGTATCAGTGTCCCAGTTTTCCCACATCCCCTCCAACATTCATCATTATTTGTTCCTGTCATCTTAGCCAATCTGACAGGTGTGTAGTGGTATCTCAGAGTTGTCTTAATTTGCATTTCTCTGATCAGTAGTGATTTGGAACACTCTTTCATGTGAGTGGATATAGTTTCAATTTCATCATCTGAGAATTGTCTGTTCATATCCTTTGACCATTTATCAATTGGAGAATTGCTTGATTTCTTATAAATTAGGGTCAGTTGAGACTCCACTTCTTGTACTAAGAAATGAAAAGCACAAAGGAAAAATCAAACAAACAAAGAATCTCTGTGGCCAATCTAAAGGCTGGAGTTGAGAACATAGAGTTGGCCTAGCCTAAGGGGCCTTACAACTCATTCTCTGAGTAAGAGACTTTCACTTTCAGATACAAAACTTGGAAAAGTGTAATCTTTGGTCAGTTAACTAGTTTTCAAGATACAAAGCAAATGAAAAAGACTACTCCCAACCATATGGTTGGCCAATCTCATACACATACTAATTGTCCCATTACCTAGAGCCAAGTCCCAAATTGTAGAGGGTCACAGACAATGGGGAAACTCTAGATGAGGTATAAGACCCTTCAGCCCAGAGGAAACCAGCTAACAATGGGCTCCCTATCTCCCTTAAGGGCTCTTGGCCTTCCTGAGAAGTCTAGGGGGGAGTGATGACAACCTGTATTGTGATTGAAGCAGAGTGATACTAGGTGGAAGAGTGATATCAGGTGGCATAGAGTGATACCAGATACTTTTTTTTTTCTTTTTTAAGTGTTTCTTAAGCTTTTCCCTTTTTTTCAGAAGTATCCTGTGTTTATTATACCCCAAGCCCTCCCTTCCACTTTCATACTCTTGCCTTAGTTTTTCCTTATGTTTGGAATGTTTTCCCTCATCATCAACTCTTACAATCCATGGTTTCTTTTTAAGGTTCAGCTCAGCTCTTGAAGTAGGAGATTTCTCACTCTCCTCCAGCTGCTTATCCCCCCCTTATCCTCTGAAAGTACTCAATCTACTTTGTATATTTCTTTTATGAAACAAGTTATATGTATTTATGTATAATCTATTCCTATTAGAATGTGTAGTAATTGAAAGAAGGGATTGTTGTCTTTCTACCATGAATCATAGAGCATTCTATATAACAAGTGTGTAATAAATAACTGACTGAACGATGTTTTTTTTTTCACTTTTCTGCTTGTTATGTTCATTTTTCTTATACTGTGTCATGATGAAAGGTAGCAAAATTTGTTCATAACCACTCACTCAATCATTTTGTCACAATTTCCCCAATAGGAACTTCCAAAGTTTGTGTGTATTAGCTTACTGAAGGGTGGTGATCTAAGAGAGTAAAGAAGATATTTTAGAAATCTTTTGAATATTGAAAAAATTATTATTCCTCTATGTAGACAGGAAATTCAAATAACCAACCTTTAAGACCTTGTCCAACTCTAGGATTTTATTATTTTTTAGAGTATTAAGTTAATGTAAATAATAAAGATGGGTGAATCTTGTATGTGATATCAATGGGAAGACTTAGGAACAATGCAGGGAACTTAGGGAGAGGAAGATTCCAACATTAAAAAAAAAAACAAAAACAAAAACAAAAAACATCAAAAATAACTTTCTAACTAATACCAAAGTGGTATGGACTGCCTCATAAGCTAATGGCTCACTGGATATTTGCAGGTATGGTTGGATGATCGTGAATATTACACAGTATATTTTTGGTCAAACATTATTTAGTGTAGGAGACAGACTCCGAATGTCCCTTCCAATGCTTAATTTTTCCTCAAGTCATCAGAGACTAAGATGAAATATGAATAAATAGTGGGTAAGAAAATTCATTGGAAGCCCTGGAAATTCATCTTTATTCAAAACTGCACCTTTCTTCAAAACCATCCCTTATCTCTTGGTTTCATTATCAGACTTCTTTTAGACAATTAAGATGCTGAATGCCCTATATATGCATTTCAATTAACAATGCATCAGGTCTAGTAAATTAAATCAAGGGCGAAACAGATGTTTAAAACACTAATAAATTTAGCACTGGGGATCAGACTTTGATCCTGGGAGGGAGATTGTGAATGATAAAGCACTAAATATCTCTTGGTTGATAGCATCTGCTGAATAGATTTAGGTTTTCTAAGTCTGAATTCATTTGCATTTTGAGCTCCTAATGATCTCAGTTCTTCCACTAGAGAGGATTCTCATGTGTATTTTCCTCTTGTATCATTTTTTTCCCTTGCTGTAATGAATGTAACTTGGAAACACCAAAACTATAGAAGAACAGTTTTATCGAATTCACTTTCTATTTATCTTGAAGTGTTGGGGGGGGTGGATTTAATCCACCACAGACATATAAACTGTCAGAGGGAAGCAAAAATAATTTCCAAATCACTCCTCTGTTTCAGGATAATGATGCTATGCTCCCATTTATCAACTATAATTATTAGTGTACAGAATCTATTTAGGGGCCTTTGGATGTGCAGAGTTTAAATGCAATGCAAATATATACCAACCACTTTTAATCATGTCTCCCAGATTTTATTAGGAAATCTATTCCTTGTCCAAATGGTAGAGATGAAGTACTATGATCACAGTTAATGGCTTCTGGGGACTTTGGCCTATGATGGCACATCAAAAGAGATAGTCCATTTCTAAAAACAAAAAAACAAAAAAACAAAAAACTATAATATTGAATTAGATAGTGATCTTTCAAAAACTATCCACTAACTTCCATTCCGATTAGGCTAGCAAGGTAAAGCAAAGCAGTTTCAATACTAAATCTAGTTCATCTTAGAATAACACTTCATTCATTTGGGTCAACAAATTGGGCAATTTTAAAAATTGGTGTTTTTGATGCCCACCTTCTTGCTAGTTTAGATCACAGCAAATCATAAAACTTATTTAGGACATTGGAGCTGAAGGAAAATTCCCTCTATACCATACTGGACATTGTTAGCAGACCCTCTCCTGAGGGAACTTTTTCCACTTTTGGAGAGTATTAGTTCTTAGGGCAGTTTATATGATACTAGGTCAGGGGTGAGGAATACTGAGCTTAGATCTGACCTCAGACACTATATGTGATACTGGGAAATAATATAACCTATTTAAATTGTTTTCTCATATATGGATGAGCTGCAGAAGAACATGACAAGGTACTCCAGTATCTTTGCCAAGAAAAGTCAGAACAGCTCAGCAACAATTCTTAGGAATATGTTCTGATATCAAGACTACAGTTTCTTTTCTTTTTGCCATTTCCTTCCTTTGTTTCTTTGCTATGCCCTGTGAGGTCAAGGGGAATTAAGTGACCATCATTGGGATAGTAGAGGACAGTAGTGTTGCTTTTTTTCCTCCAAAGTAAACATCCTCTTCTTCTTTAAACAATTCTCATAAAGCAAGAACTTGGAACCCTTCATCATCTTTATTTCTCTTTTCTGGAAGCTCTCCAGCTTACACTGTTTTTTTTTTCTTCTTCTTTTTGATGTTTAATTTTTTATTAAAGAATTTTATTTTCAAAACATATACATAAATAATTTTTCAACATTGACCTCTGCAAAACCTTGGGTCCCAAATTTTCCCCTCCTTCCCCTCAGCCCCTCCCCTTGATGGCAAGTAATCCAATATATGTTAAATATGTAAAAATATATATTTTATTATTTATTTATATTTAAAATATTAAAATTTATTAAATATAAAAATATATTAAAATATAAAAATATATGTGTACATATTTATACAATTATTTTGCTGCACAAGAAAAAGTAGATCAAAAAGGAAAAATAAATGAGAAAGAAAACATGCACAGTTTACAATGTCCTATATCAAACCTGATGCTCCAAAATGAACATAGTAATGGAGATATGGATTAAGCAGAGAAGAATATAGAGGTGTGTGCTGAAGGGAGAGGGAGGAGCCACACCTATAATTATTTCTTCAAGCTATGCTGTGTAAGATTCCATTCACTTTCCTCACTGCAAATTATACTATTGATTCATATTGGGCTTCCAGTCCAATATCATCCATAGTTCTTTTTCAGGCATAATTACAATGTTGATTTTTTTGAACCCTGATATGGATTACATTTATCACTAATAAATTTCATAATATTTGTGAGAAAAACTGAGATTCAGAGAATTTAAAATAATTGCTCAGGGTCACACAGCTATTACATATCTAAGGCTAAATTTGGTTTTGTTTTGAAAGTTGTCTAAAGTTAGATGCAAATCTAGATCCTCCTCTCTCCCAAGTATAGCACTCTGTTGTGACCCTGGATATCTTAGAATCCGCTGGAGTCAGGATAAGCAAAAGTCTTTATTCTTAGTCTTTTGGGGTCACCATCAGGGGATTAGATCTAGCAATCTCCACACCTCCTTCCTCTCTCTCCACTGCCAAAGAATGATCCTGTCTGTCCTACTCCTCCCTCTCATATCTCTCTTTTCCTTCTTTGTCCACACCCACTGATCCAGGGCAGAATAGTTGGGGAGGGTCATTCTCCAAGCATATGTTAATAGAGAATTGTCCAATTGGTAATTAGCCCTAAGTGCAAGGTTACCTTGCATCTGCTCAGTTCTAGCCCTTCACAGCACTCTATCTACAACACCATGCTAAATCTTTTATAGTTCCTTGGAGAGACATAGGCACTAGACTATAAGTTTTCTATGGATAGATTTCACCTCTGATTTCATCTGTCTTTGTATTCCTAGCACCTAAAAGTCTATCTTGTACAGAGAATATATTTGATAAAATATTTGCTGAATAGAGTCAAGTTGGGTGGAATTGAATACAGTCAACATAGACCCCCATAATCTGAGATCTGAGGTAGACAGCAGGCTAATCCAACTAGGGGGTCTCATGAATGCAATGAGAGCTGAATCATTTGATATTCTTTGGTTGTTTATCGATATGGTATTCTCTTCAGAGAATATGTCCATGGAAGCAGCATGAATTAAGTCAGATCTCTGATCTCCTGGTGATAAGTGAGTTAACAAGATACCCTGCTTTCAAACTTGAGGCCATTTGGATTTCTTTCACTCTTTCAGGCAACTTAATGCATATATACATGAATCATTAAGCTTGACTATTGCTGAAGAGTAGGACATGCTACTTCTGTAACAGGATACAGGTGCTCTGATGCAGGCTCCAGCTGCTGCTAAACAGCAGAGTGCAGAGGAAGAAATAAGCTATCTACAATTCCAAACAGAATTTCACTTACCACCTCGTGACCAGCTCTAGCTACCAATAATTCTGTTTCTGGATTGATTACCTGGTGACTTTCCTGAGGTAAGTTCTGAGCTTTAAGACACAGAACTGACAATTTTCTTTTTTTAAATTTAAAAAAAAAATTTTTAATTCATTTTTCCAAATTATCCCCTCCCTCCCTCCACTCCCTCCCCCCCCCATGGCAGGTAATCCCATGCATTTTACATGTGTTACAATATAACCTAGATATAATATATGTGTGTAAATACCATTTTCTTGTTGCACATTAATTATTAGCTTCCGAAGGTATAAGTAACCTGGATAGATAGACAGTAGTCTAACAATTTACATTCACTTCCCAGTGTTCCTTCTCTGGGTGTAGTTATTTCTGTCCATCATTGATCAACTGGAAGTGAGTTGGCTCTTCTTTATGATGAAGATTTCCACTTCCATCAGAATACATCCTCATACTGTATTGTTGTTGAAGTGTCTAGTGATCTTCTGGTTCTGCTCATTTCACTCAGCACCAGTTAATTGAAGTCTCCAACTGACAATTTTCTAAAGTCCAACAGCATTCAAGTACATAGCAACAAAATCTTGGTGAAAGGATTGTCTCATTAAGAAGCAACTTCAAAAATATATTTTTTCAACTCACACATTTTATAGATGAGCAAACTGAGTGACCAAAAAGTGAAGAGACTTATCCAAAATCCCAGTGATTGGCAGAGCCAGGAAAAGAGCCTCCATGTGTTGATCCTCAGTATAGAATACTGTTGTGCAAGGTTCCCATTCTAGACCTGCCCTCTCATTAAGATTTTAATTACTTCCTTGTTTGGAGTCTTACTATAGGTGGAATAGACAACACTTCTGTGGTATGATTTCCGAGGCTCCCAGAAGAACCATCCCCAATCTGCTCATTAATCCCTGAAATTCTTTTATAGGAGAAAAAAAATCCCCTGTGTCCCTTTCCTTGTTGATTTCTGGTGGCTGAGGAGTGCCACCTGCTAGCTCTCTGGCTTAACACATTTTACAGCTGGGCTGCTGCCAGCGGGAGAAGATGCCTTTTGCTAGATAGTCTTGCAAATTAATTTGTCATCTTTGGAAGGATGGAAACAGAGAAATAATACATGTTCGCTCCAGCCTTCCCAAAGATGGCACGGGAGATGAAACTGAGGGCAGTGGGCAAAGCGCTTTGCCCCAAATAACTATTTCCTTGCTTTGTCCAAACCATATAAATTAGAACTAGAACATTTATTAATACTTACTATGGGGGCAGCTAGGTGGTGCAGTGAATAGAGCAACAACCCTGAAGTCAGGAGGATCTGAGTTCCAATGTGACCTCTGACACTTAACACTTCCTAGGGCAAGTCACTTAACCCCAATTGCCTCAGCAAAGTGAACAACAAAAACTTACTATGTACCAGGAACTATATAGAACTCTGGAAACTATTTTAAAGCAAGACAGATCCTACCCACAAAGAACTTATATTCTAGGTGGGAGAACATGACATAAAAGGAAGGCTTAGAAAAGAGAGGTGTGGTAGTGGTATGGTGGGGGGGGGGGGTTAAGGTAAAGTTATGTAGGGAGTAGTGACCTCGTTCTAGAAGAGATAAGGCAAGAAGCTCATCCAGCAGAGCTGAGGGGAACCGGGAGAAGAGTTCTAGTTTCTAGTGGTGTGGAGATGGGTGGAGAGTAATTATCATTTACTTCCTATGATTGTTGAAGTCTTATTTATTTATTTATTTTGGTTTGTTTTTGTCCAAGAATTCCCTAACAAAATGCAAACACACCTTAGAAGGGTTAGAATTTTCACAAACTATAAACTGGGAGCCCATATTAATCCAAGATTTACAAATTTACCATACCAGAAATAGGATATTGGTATTCCAGAGTGCCCTTTATTTCTGGGACAAGTTTGAGGTCATGAAAGAAGCTTTGAAAAATTTCCAGAGGAATTCAATTTCCTCTGGTTAAAGTGCTGGTTAAAGAATTAACCTTTACAAGTCAGGAAGACCTGGGGTTTCAGGTTCATTTCACATGCTGTGTGATTCAGGGAAAATCATTTAAACACAATGTTCTAGACCAATGAGATCCAACTCAAATTAAAAACAGGAAGGGAACAAATACATAAGAACCTCTGTGAATCTATTTTTATTTATTTTTTTATTAAAGCTTTTTAATTTTCAAAAGATATGCATGGGTAATTTATCAACATTAACCCTTGCAAAACCTTGCCTTCCAATTTCTTCCCTTCTCCCCAACTCCTATAGAGAGCAAGTAATCCAATCTATGTTAAACATGGTAAAAATGTGTTAAAGCCTGTAAAGGGCTAGAAATGGGCAGATGTACTTAACCTAGATGCAAGGTAACCTAGCACTTAGGGCTAATTACCAATTGGACAATTCTCTATTAACATGTTTGGAGGATGACCCTAGTCAACTCTATGATGGCTCAATCTGTGGGTGTGGTCAGAGAAGGGAGGGAAAGATCATTGGGTGGAGTAGGAGGAGGAGGATCATTCTTTGGCTGTGGAGAGAGAGGAAGGAGGTGTGGAGATTGCTAGATTTAATCCCCTGACAGTGATCCCAGAAGACCAGGAATAAAGACTTTTGCTTATCCTGACTTGGGCTGATTCTAAGATATCCAGGATCTCAACAAAATCCAATATATGCATACATGTTTATCTTGCTGCACAAGAATAATCAAATCAAAAAGGAAAAAAAAAATGAGAAAAAATAAAATCCAGGCAAACAACAACAAAAACATAATAAGAATACTATGGTGTTCACACTCAGTTCCCACAGTCCTCTTTCTGTTTGTAGATGGCTCTTTTTAGCAGATCATTGGAACCGGACTGAATTGTCTTATTGTTGAAAAGTGCCATCCATCAAAATTCTATAATCTTGCTGTTGCCATATGATCTCCTGGTTCTGCTCATTTCATTTAGCATCACTTCGTGTAAGTCTCTCCGGCCTCTCTGAAATCATCTTATTGTTTCTTATAGAATAATAATATTCTATAACATTATATATGAACTTAGTTTTAAAGTAATGTTACCTGGGTTTTATTATAGTTTGACTTATTTCAGTAAATATTTCTCAATTACATTTTTTTTTCTCAATTACATTTTAATCTGATTTGGGTAAAACTGCTGTACCTCCCATGTGTCCCTGATGTTTCTGTTCTAGGTAATTCCCTAAGACTACAAAGTATAGAGTAGGTGCCACCTTGCATTATTTTTAAATATATTTATATTAAATATATTTATATTATTTTTAAATTTGGGAATCCTATGACAATGAGATCTAGATTCCATGATATTGGATCTCTGGTCTCCTTTTCCATAACTAACTGTACTTTAACTTGTACCTTTGCCTTCATTATTAGCAGCGGCAAGGAAATCCAATCCTTGCTTCCCATTGTGTTTTCTATGATCTCCTACCACCATCCCTCTCTTATTCTTCGAGGTTCATTTAATCTCATATTTATCCCCCAATCAAGAGTCTGGTCTTTGTTATCTACTCACCTCTGGGCTTATTCTTTTCTCAGTGCCTGGCTCAGTCTTTCCTTTCTCCACAATTTTTGTCATCAACTAAGAGATTTCATTATACATATTGATATTCTCTCAAATATTTGAATTCCCCAGTTCCTCTACTTATTCATCATCTATGAGTGTTCCTTTATCCTACTTCAACTACTCACAGAGAAATCATACTCTTGATCATGTTCCTACCTATTAGTGGCACACTTAATATTATAAATTCTGAAATTCTTTTCTCTTATACTATTTTATCATTCCATCTTTTTATCTGCCTCATGAAACCAAAATATATATTTTTTGTCCTTTGGTAGACCTTCCATCACTGACTAAGAAGTCAGTATAAACCAAGTATCATCCCTGCAATCACTAAATTCCTCATTTCCTCATCTGGATGTCTTGGTACATCTTACACGTGAATCCCTTGCCTCCTTATCCTATTACATATCACACCCATACAAGTCCCAATCTTGGATTACTCCCATTATTTACTATTTTTGCTTTCATTTTCCTGTTACTGAATAGAGTGGGAAAAAATTATATTGATTGATTCCATTAGAAATTCATTTTATATAATCTCAACTACATATTTAATACTATAAGGCAATACTTTAAATTATTTTTATTTTTATTTTATTTTATTTTATTTTTATTCATTTTTCCAAATTATCCCCTCCCTTCTTCCACTCCCTCCCCCCGATGGCAGGTAATCCCATACATTTTACATGTGTTACAATATAACCTAGATACAATATATGTGTGTAAATACCATTTTCTTGTTGCACATTAATTATTAGCTTCCGAAGGTATAAATAAGCTGGGTAGATAGACAGTAGTGCTCACAATTTACATTCACTTCCCAGTGTTCCTTCTCTGGGTGTAGTTATTTCTATCCATCATTGATCAACTGGAAGTGAGTTGGATCTTCTTTATGTTGAAGATTTCCACTTCCATCAGAATACATCCTCATACAGTATTGTTGTTGAAGTGTACAGTGATCTTCTGGTTCTGCTCATTTCACTCAGCATCAGTTGATTTAAGTCTCTCCAGGCCTCTCTGTATTCCTCCTGCTGGTCATTTCTTACAGAGCAATAATATTCCATAACCTTCATATACCACAATTTACCCAACCATTCTCCAATTGATGGACATCCATTCAACTTCCAGTTTCTAGCTACAACAAAAAGAGCTGCCACAAACATTTTGGCACATACAGGTCCCTTTCCCCTCCTCAGTATTTCCTTGGGATATAAGCCCAATAACAGCACTGCTGGGTCAAAGGGTATGCACAGTTTGATAACTTTTTGGGCATAGTTCCAGATTGCTCTCCAGAATGGCTGGATTCTTTCACAACTCCACCAGCAATGCAACAGTGTCCCAGTTTTCCCACATCCCCTCCAACATTCATCATTATTTGTTCCTGTCATCTTAGCCAATCTGACAGGTGTGTAGTGGTATCTCAGAGTTGTCTTAATTTGCATTTCTCTGATCAGTAGTGATTTGGAACACTTTTTCATATGAGTGGAAATAGTTTCAATTTCATCATCTGAGAATTGTCTGTTCATATCCCTTGACCATTTATCAATTGGAGAATGCTTTGGTTTCCTATAAATCAGGGTCAGTTCTCTATATATTTTGGGAATGAGACCTTTGTCAGAACTTTTACTTTTAAAAATATTTTCCCAATTTGTTACTTCCCTTCTAATCTTGTTTGCATTAGTATTGTTTGTACAGAAACTTTTTAGTTTGATGTAATCAAACTCTTCTATTTTGTGATCAATAATGATCTCTAATTCTCCTCTGGTCATAAATTCCTTCCTCCTCCACAGGTCTGAGAGGTAGACTATCCTCTGTTCCTCTAATCTATTTATTATCTCCCTCTTTATGCCTAAATCATGGACCCATTTTGATCTTATCTTGGTATATGGTGTTAAGTGTGGGTCCATATCTAATTTCTGCCATACTAATTTCCAGTTTTCCCAACAGTTTCTTCCGAATAATGAATTTTTGTCCCTAATGTTGGTATCTTTGGGTTTGTCAAAGATTAGATTGCTATAGATGTACCCTTTTTTGTCCTTTGTATCTAATCTGTTGCACTGATCTACCGTTCTATTTCTTAGCCAGTACCAAATGGTTTTGGTGACTGCTGCTATATAATATAGCTTTAGATCAGGTACACTTAGACCACCTTCCTCTGACTTTTTTTTTCATTAGTTCCCTTGCAATTCTCGACCTTTTATTCTTCCATATGAATTTTGTTGTTATTTTTTCTAGGTCATTAAAATAGTTTCTTGGGAGTCTGATTGGTATAGCACTAAATAAATAGATTAGTTTTGGGAGTATTGTCATCTTTATTATATTCGCTCGGCCTATCCAAGAGCACTGAATGTCTTTCCAATTATTTAAATCTGACTTTATTTTTGTGGCAAGTGTTTTGTAATTTTTCTCATATAATTCCTGACTATTCTTTGGTAGATGGATTCCCAAATACTTTATACTCTCAACATTTGTTTGGAATGGAATTTCTCTTTGTATCTCTTGCTGTTGCATTTTGTTGGTGATATATAAGAATGCTGAGAATTTATGTGGATTTATTTTGTATCCTGCCACTTTGCTAAAATTCTGAATTATTTCTAATAGCTTTTTAGCAGAGTCTTTGGGGTTCTCTAAGTATACCATCATGTTGTCTGCAAAGAGTGATAGTTTGATTTCCTCATTTCCTACTCTAATTCCTTGAATCTCTTTCTCGGCTCTTATTGCCGAGGCTAGTGTTTCTAGTACTATATTGAATAGTAATGGTGATAGTGGGCAACCTTGTTTCCCTCCTGATCTTACTGGGAAAGGTTGCAGTTTATTTCTATTGCATATTATGCTTACTGATGGTCTTAAATATATGCTCCTGATTATTCTAAGGAATAATCCATTTATTCCTATGCTCTCAAGAATTTTTAGTAGGAATGGATGTTGGATTTTGTCAAATGCTTTTTCTGCATCTATTGAGATGATCATATGGTTCTTATTAATTTGATTATTAATATGGTCAATTATATTAATAGTTTTCCTAATATTAAACCAGCTCTGCATTCCTGGAATAAATCCTACTTGATCATAGTGTATTATCCTGGAGATGATTTTCTGAAGTCTTTTTGCTAATATCTTATTTAAGATTTTAGCATTAATATTCATTAAGGAGATTGGTCTATAATTTTCTTTCTCAGTTTTCGCTCTACCTGGTTTAGGTATCAGTACCATGTCTGTGTCATAAAAGGAGTTTGGTAGGACTCCTTCATTCCCTATTTTTTCAAATAGTTTATATAGCATTGGGACTAATTGTTCTTTAAATGTTTGGTAGAATTCACATGTGAATCCATCTGGCCCTGGGGATTTTTTCCTGGGGAGTTGATTAATAGCTTGTTCTATTTCTTTTTCTGAAATGGCACTATTTAAGCCATCCATCTCCTCCTCTGTTAATCTAGGGAGCCTATATTTTTGGAGGAAGGCATCCATTTCACTTAAGTTATCAAATTTATTGGCATAAATTTGGGCAAAGTAACTCCTTATTATTTCTCTAATTTCCTCTTCATTGGTGGAAAGATCCCCCTTTTCATTTGTGAGACTAACAATTTGATTTTCCTCTTTCTTTTTTTTGATCAAATTTACCAAAGGTTTATCTATTTTATTGGCTTTTTCATAAAACCAACTCTTGGTTTTATTTATTAATTCAATAGTTTTTTTACTTTCAATATTATTGATTTCTCCTTTTAATTTTTGTATTTCAAGTTTAATTTTTGGTTGGGGGTTTTTAATTTGGTCTTTTTCTAGCCTTTTAAGTTGTAAGCCCAATTCGTTAATCTTCTCTTCCTCTATTTTCTTCAAATAAGCCTCTAAAGATATTAAATTTCCCCTTATTACTGCTTTAGCTGCATCCCACAGATTTTGGTATGATGTCTCATCATTGTCATTGGGTGAAATTATTAATTGTTTCTATAATTTGCTCTTTCACCCAGTCATTCTTTAAGATGAGATTATTCAGTTTCCAATTACTTTTTGGTCTATTTACCCCTAACTTTTTACTGAATGTAGCTTTTATTGCATTGTGGTCTGAGAAGAAGGCATTTATTATTTCTGCCTTCCTACATTTAATTTTGAGATCTTTATGTCCTAATATATGGTCAATTTTTGTATAGGATCCATGAACTGCTGAGAAGAAAGTATATTCCTTTCTATTGCCATTCAGTTTTCTCCAAAGGTCTATCATACCTAGTTTTTCTAATGTTCTATTTACTTTTTTAATTTCTTTCTTGTTTGTTTTGTGGTTTGATTTGTCTAAATCTGAGAGTACAAGGTTGAGATCTCCCACTATTATAGTTTTACTGTCTATTTCTTCTTGCAACTCTCTTAATTTTTCCTTTAGAAAGTTAGATGCTATACCACTTGGTGCATATATGTTTAGTATCGATATGGCTTCATTATTTATGCTACCTTTCAGCAGGATATAGTTTCCTTCCTTATCTCTTTTAATTAGATCAACTTCTGCTTTTGCTTGATCTGAGATAAGGATAGCTACCCCTGCTTTTTTGGCTTTACCTGAAGCATAATAGATTCTGCTCCAACCTTTTACCTTTACTCTATATGTATCTCCCTGCTTTAAGTGTATTTCCTGTAAACAACATATTGTAGGGTTCTGATTTTTGATCCAGTCTCCTATCCGTCTCCGTTTGATGGGAGGGTTCATCCCATTCACATTTACAGTTAAAATTACTAATTCTGTATTTCCTGCCATCATATTATCCCCAGATTATGCTTTTTCCTTTGACCCCCCTGAACCGCTTCCCCAATATTCAATTTATAGACCCCCCTTGTGACACACAGCCCTTCCTTTTTTTTTTAGTATCCCTCCCCCCTCCTCCAAGTCCCATCCCTTATTCTCCTTTTCCTTTTCCCTTTTCCTCTCCCCCCTTTTAATGAGGTGAGAGAGAATTCTCTGAAAAACAAATATGACAATTATTTACTCTTTGAGCCTCTTCTGATGAGAGTAAGATTTACACAATGATTCTCCCCCTCTCTAAATTCCCTCAGATATGGTGTATTTTCTATGCCTCTTCCTGGGATGTAGTTTCCCTCTTTTTATCACTCCCTCCCCTTTTTCTGATATTACCTCCTTCCCTTTACTACACCCCCCTTTTTTTCTTTTATATCATTAAAATCAAATTATCCAGGAGTACTTTTTATATACCCACAACAGAGTTACAGTTCTCAGGGGTTCTGTGTACCTTTTTCTGTTTCTCTTCAGTCTTGTGGATGTAGATCAAATTTTTCGTTTAAGTCTGGTTTTTTTCTTAGAAACATATAGAATTCCTCTGTTTCATTGAATGATCATCTTCTTCCATGGAAAAAGATGCTAAACTTAGCTGGGTAGTTCATTCTTGGTTGCAGTCCTTGATCTTTTGCCTTTCGGAATATCAGGTTCCAGGCCCTTCTATCTTTTAATGTGGAGGCAGCCAGATCTTGGGTGACCCTTATTGTGGCACCTTGGTATTTAAATTGTTTTTTTCTAGCTGCTTGCAGGATTTTCTCCTTTGTGTGGTAATTCTACAGCTTAGCCACAATATTCCGTGGTGTTCTTTTTTTAGGGTCTATTTCAGAAGGAGTTCGATGAATTCTTTTGACATCTACTTTCCCTTCTGTTTCTATTATCTCTGGACAGTTCTCTTTGATAATTGCCTGTAAAATAGAATCTAGGCTCTTTTTTTGTTCATAGTTTTCTGGAAGTCCAATGATATTCAGATTATCTCTCCTAGATCTATTTTCCAGGTCTATAGATTTTCCCAGTAAGTATTTGACGTTCTCCAGCTTCTCACTTTTTTTGTTTTGTTTGACTGATTCTTGGGTTCTCTGTGAATCATTCATTTCTATTTGTTCCATCCTGACTTTTAAGGAGTTATTTTCTTCTTTCACAGTTTTCAGTTCTTTTTGTAAATGCCCAATTTCGTTTTTTAAATGAATTAAATTTTTTAAATGAATTAAATGAATTAAATTGTAAATTTAATGAATTAAATGAATTAAATTGTAAATGCCCAATTTCGTTTTTTAAATGAATTAAATTTTTTAAATGAATTTTTAAATGAATTATTTTGCTCTATTGAATTTTTCCATTTCCAGTTTTTCTGGCTTTTTTGTTCATATTTTAAAAATCTTTTGGGGTCTGTCCCTGGGGTAGGAAATTATTTATTTACTTCTTTACCAGCTTCCTCCCAGACCGGATGGATGCAGCGGCTCTAGCGCCTGAGCTAAGATAGAGCTCTGGGAGAGAGTTCCCCACCCCCTCCCTGGAAGTGCCTCAGAGGTGACTAGCACTGCTGTGCCTCAAGGGCGTTGAACAGTAAAGACAGCACAAAGCCCAGCCTATGTGTCCTGGTGGGGCGTGGATGTCTGCAGCAGGCGATGTGAAAAGCCCCTGTGCTCAAACTGGAAGTGTCTGCCAGAAACCATGGTCCCTACTTCAAAGGTTCCGCTTCTCTGGGACTTCCTGAGCTGAGTTCCACTCCCTCCAGCTAAGCTAGGCAGTGTGTATTGCCTTGGGCCGTATCCACCCACTTGTCAATCTCTTAACTATTCTCAGGTGGGAGCTGAGGCCACACCCCCTGGTGCCCATATCTGCTGAGTCACCCCCAGGGTCCTGGAAAATCTAATCTATCTGAATTTTTAAAGTATTTTAGCTTTCTCTTCTGAACTTCTATATTATAAGCAGAGAAGAGCTAACAGCTTGTGCCAGATTCCTTTATCTCAGTGGCTTCTCTGATCCCAGAGCCCTTCCCAGTGCGATTGGCAGAATATGCTAGTACCCAGCCGTCTGTGCTGGCCTCTCTTCTTCCTCCCCTGGTAACTGACCTTTTCTGTTGAAACTCCAGATTCTCTTCAGCTGGTAAGTCATGCTTCCAGTCCTTGTGGTATCTATCAGTCCAGCGCTATTTCTGAGGCTGATTTATCTAATTGGTTGTGAGGGAGTGAGGACATTCACAGAGTCCTGTGTTTCTTGTTCGCCATCTTGGTTCCGCCCTGCACCATTACTCTTGAATGAATATGTCAATTAACTGCCTTGTGCCTTACCCTTCACATCTTTTGCTTTTTTAAAAATAAATCTCTCTTCCCTAGACATCGCTTCCCTCCAGGTGTTGTTTTCCATTAGAATTCATGCTTTCTTTGGGTAGAAACACTCTCTCTCTCTCCCTCTTTCCCTCTCTCTCTCCCTCCTTACTTCCCCCCCCCCCACCTCTCTCTCTCTCCTTTGACATCATCAATGCTTTTTTTGGTTTCATGTTGCATCACATTTTAAGAAAAGTTTGGCCATGCCTTTTTGCTTCTCTCTTTCCCCAATTTTGCCATTTTTATTGAGTCTTAGACGTCATCTTTGATTGTTTTACTTTACCTAAGCCCCATTATTAGTCTTATTGATTTTGACTTTACAAGATCTCTTATATTTTTATCTTTAGCTGTACTCCAATGGATATCATCCTAATATTTCATAATTGCTTGTCTCCTATTGCTCTCCTTTATTCCATTTTCTTACCTTTCCCATTTATTCTCCATATTAGCTAAAATTCCTAAGACACTGATATGAGCACATCACTCCCCTACTCAAGAAATTTTGGTAGCTTCCTAGTATGCTATAAAATATAAATCCAACTATTTGCCATTTAAAGTCATTCATTTATTCTTCCAAATTTATTCTGTCTCCTCCCCCCCCCCCCAATGCACTCTATCTTTCAATCAATCTGACCTACTTGCTACTCCAAATATATCAAACATCCCCTTTCAGGGCACTTTTCCTTTACATGGTCCATTCACATTCATAAAATGAACTTTGTCCCATTCTTGGAATTCCCACTTCCCTACAAAATGAAATTCAGATGTCACCTCTTGCACAGCCTCTTGAACCTCATTGTTGTGTTTTCATGATATATGTGTATATATATATTTTTAAATAAAAAAATATATACATATATTTTTAAATAAAAATTATATATATATATATTTTTATTTTTTAAAATTTGTTTTATTAAATTTATAATTATAATTTTTGACAGTACATAGGGCATGAGTAATTTTTTTTTTAATATAATCCCTTGCACTCACTTCTGTTCTGAATTTTGCCCTCCTTCCCTCTACCCCCTCCCCTGGATGACAGGCAATCCCATACATGTTAAATGTGTTATAGTATATCCTAGATACAATATATGTGTGCAAAACCCAATTTCTTGTTACACAGTAAGAATTGGATTCAGAAGGTAAAAGTAACCTGGGAAGAAAGACAATATTGACATATATTTTTATTTAAAAATAAAATATTTTAAATACATAAAATTACAAAGGAAAACAATTATATTAGAGAAATTATCAAAAGTTAATATTTATACAATTTTAATGTTTATACATGTTTTAATAAGTTCTCAAGTCCTAAGTTAAACACTAAAGCATAAGATTTTTCTATCTCAATAGATGTATGCATTTGCTCTTCAACCCAGATGAGAGTAAGATACCAGCATCACCAGCCTTCCACCTTCATCTGTTTTCTCTATATTAGTTTTTTTTTTCTTTTCCATGACCCAATTTTTTGATATGCATTCGTTTTTCTCTTTTCCTACAAAACTTTGTTTTTTGGAATCATCCCTTCCTATACACCTTAGCCCAATCTTTCTTTCAATAACATTGACAGTTTTAAGGATACTGATAATATTTTCATTTATCACAAATAATTTGCCCTGAATGAGTGACTAATAATTATTATTTAATGTTTTCTTTATACATCTTCAGGATATTTTAGATCAAATTGAGTTCTGGTCTTTTTATTATAAATACCTGAAAATCTTTCAGTTTATCAAGTGTCCTTTTTTCCATTCAGAATCATATGTAACTTTCTGAGTTAGCTATTCTTGGACACAACCCAAGCTCTTTTGCTCTTTGAAATATAAAAGTCTAAATCAGATTGCCTTTTGCTATAGAAGCTGCTAGGTCTTTTAAAATATATTTCCAAAGATTATTAGCGAGAAAGGAAAATAACTTGTGTATTCTAAAATCTTTATAACATCTCTTTGGGGTGGCAAAGAACTGGAACTTTCAAAGATGCTCATTGGAGAAAGGCTGAATAAATTATCAATCTGATTATGAAGGACTACTATTGTGCTGTAAGAAATGGTAAGCTCATTGATTTTAGAATAACATGGAAAGACCTACATGACATAATGAAGAACTCCATCCAAACTATGTACTTTTGGTTTTTATTGTTGTTCAGTCATCTTGTTAAAGATACTAGAGTGGTTTACTATTCCCTTCTCTATATCCTTTTACAGATGAAGAAACTGAAATCAAAATGGCTAAACGAATTTGCAAATGTCATAGCTAGTGAGTGTCTGAGGATAGATTTAGGCAGATTTTTCTGACTCTAGGCCCAGCCCTCTATTTACTAGCTGATCCACAGTCCCTATTGTTCATACATTCTTATTTTATTTTAAAGATATGAAATTTCATGAATGTGAGATCTCACTCACCCCTGTAGAGAACATTTCTTATGGGAGGAAAATATTGTAATTCATAACAAGACTAATTTTTAGCAAGATTACTTGATAACCATATTAGAAGAGTTCCACAGTAATGAAGAGAAACTTAGAATGTAAAATGATATAAAATTACAGAACCAAAAATGCCTTATCTTAAAAAAAATACCGAGTATAATCATCCCATAGATAAAACGGATCTTTGAATAGAATAGAGATATTGAGCATTTATTTTGATTTAGAACATAGGGTGGTCATGACTTTGAAACAGGTATGCATAAATCCATCAATATGAGAGACATTACACATAATTACATAAATTACATAAACACATAAATTTCATAAACACATAGTAACATAATACATGCTAGAAGTGATGTAACAAACAAAATTATCAAATAATCATAAATTGAGAATTTATACATGTCCAAAAGTCCTAGAAATCGGCCAAAAGGAATCCATTGTCCAATAGTTCATGTTCCAGGAATCCAATAATTCCTGTAAGTTTTAAAGTCCTACAAGAGTCTCTTCCTGTGTTAGGCAATCAAATGATTCCTGCTGGTTTTAAAGTTCTTTAACAGTCTCCTTATCATCCATGCTCTTTCAGTGTCAGATGTTTCTTAGATCTTCTCCTTTTTTTTGAGGTTTTTCTCCTTTTCCTGTCTCTCTCCAGGTGCTTGTTGCCCCCATCTGTTTCCTTCTCTGTTTGTAAAAATACAAGCAAACCCTCTCTCCCAGGCTGTTAACCTATCTAATTTCCTTCTATTAACCATTTTCTAAATCTCTTCTCATCATCTGGCAATTACATTGCAGCTGTTTGCACTGGACACTGACCTGTTGGTTTAAAAAGGCCTGTATTCTCCCCAAGTGCAATCTTTTCTTTTATGTGATTGCTTTTTGGCTGATAGATCACATCAGACTTCTAACCTTCTAAAGGTTCCTTGGGTGTAATCTGAGCTGCCATCATGCCCCACCTATCTTTTGATTGACTTCTTGGAGTTCCTTCTTTCCTTTTTTTTTCCTCTCTCCTCCTAATACACACTTTTGTATTTGTGTGTGTGTATGTGTGTGTGCGTGTGTGTGCGTGTGTGTATGTGTGTGTTTGTATTTTTTTAATTTTTTTTGTATTTTGTATTTTTTTGTAATTTTTTTCTATTTTGTATTTTGTATTTTTTTTTTTTTTTTTTGGAGGCTGGGGTTAAGTGACTTGTCCAGGGTCACACAGCTAGGAAGTATTAAGGGTCTGAGATCAGATTTGAACTCAGGTCCTCCTGAATTTAGGGCTGGTTCTCTATCCACTGCACCACTTAGCTGCCCCAGTATTTTGTATTTTTTTAATTTTTTTTTTAATTTTGCATTTTTTTTTGAATTTTTTTTTTTTTGTAATTTTTTTGTATTTTGTATTTTTTTTTTTTTTGAGGCTGGGGTTAAGTGACTTGTGCAAGGTCACACAGCTAGGAAGTATTAAGTGTCTGAGGCCAGATTTGAATTTGGGTCCTCCTGAATTCAGGGCTGGTGCTCTATCCACTGCACCACCTAGCTGCCCCAGTATTTGTATTTTTTAAAAAAAATTTGTATTTTGTATTTTGTATTTTTTTTTTTTTTTAGTAAGGGGAATAGGATGTCCGTGCTCTAGCCCGGCCCCTGTAGACTCTGCTCGAAGGTCTGCTGTTGAAGCCAGAGAATTGAGACCGTGAACTACTGTAGTTAGTAGCCCTGCCACGATTTCGAGCACGTGGAAAACCTCGATTTGTGGTGCTGATCCCTGGCCGATTGGTCCGTTTTGGTGCCACTTTGATCTGTCTTCCTCTGAAAAGAGAATCATCCAAGTCCAGGGATGTCTTCACAGAATCTTTATCTGAAAATTCTATGTATGCAAACCCCTTAGGACGGCCACTGAATTTGTCACAAAGGATAGTGACTCGATTAACAGAACCACAATCATGGAAATGTGCCTCCAGCTCTTCTGCTGTTGCACCATAGTCCACATTGCCCACATAGATGGATCGAGCATCAGCCTCCATCTTCTCCTCAATGGACATGATCACTGGACCAGCATTGCCTGGGGGTAATCTCATGTGCATCTGTTTCTCCACCTCATCCTGAAGCTCCTTCAATTTCTCAGTCTCTTCCTCCATCTCCCTTGCTCGGGCTTTGATGGCCTCCAGCTCTGGGTCCATGAGAGTGCTGTTCTCTGAATTGCCCTTGACCCCGCCCCCCTCTTCCTCCTTCTCCTGACTGCCAGGGGCTCCTGCAAGGGGCCCAGGGCTGAAGGCTTCTGGGGGTGTGTGGCACCGATGCAGCTTCTCCTTGGGCTTGGGTTCTGGCTTGGGCTCTCTCAGCAATTCCTCTGGCCACATGTTGGACCCCAAAATGTGAAGTCCAAGCTAACTCCCTGAAGGGCTCAGAATCAGTCAGTCAGTACAAGTTGTCCCACGTTAGTTTTAGTTCCAGTACCAGTAGTACTCAAAATGCAGCCAGGAATTAAAGTCCTTTACTGGCTCTTTCCTTGGCTTCCCAGTGAGTTCTTGTCAGAATGGCTCCAGCCTCCAGCCAGCACAAAGGTAGACGTGACTTGCCTCTATGCAGACTCTCTTCTTCCAGACTGATTTCTTCCAGACTGACTTCCCTGCTGAATCTTGGCTCCTTTTATCCTCCCAGAGAATGGGCTTGTGGGGTGGGAACTCCTTAAGGAGCCAATGAGCTAACTCCCTTAAGGTGTAAACTCCCTTAAAGGTGTAAACTCCTTTCAGAAGTCTAAAGGTGTAAACTCCTTTTAAAGGTGTGAACTAAAGGTGTGAACTCTGAGCTAGAGAATTGTTAAGTACCTACTTACCACCTAGTAATAATCTTAACACACCTACCCCCTGAATCTCCCCAAAAGCATCTCCACTTCTATTTGAAGAATCCCTTTCATCCTTTCAAATTCAGCTTGGGCAACAATATCTCCATGAAGATTTTTCTGAGTCCCCAAAATTACTATTTACTTTCTAAACTCCCTCACACTTATTACATCTATAGAATAGAGGGAAATAAACAAGTGATAGGATGATGGGTCACTCTTTTAGTCTGATGCATCTGGTTAATATAATTGCATTGCATGATGCTGTTTTAACCCAGCTCATTTTTAAATTACTCTAAAAAATACAAATTGTTCAGTTCTTCTGCTGACATCATATTTCATCCAATGGATGATCCAAGCCATTTTTGCCTGCTACTATTCCCATACTTCTCATTACCCTTCATCTTGGACTTGGATCTCTGGATTCCAGACCTTCAGAAGGCATGTCCCCAGTCCTTGGAAAGTTAAGCTAATAATTTTTGAACTCCTGTTCTCAGATGTAGCCTTTATAATTAAATAAGCCCTCTTAGTCCCATGTGTATCAATGTTCTCAGATACTAGATTTCCTTAGTCATTTGTTTCCCTGCTTTTCTTCTCTGCCCCTCTCCTATATCTTGATGTGGACCTTATAATTAAAAAAGTAGCACCATTACTCTTTAAAGAATATGCCAATTAAATGCCTTGTGGCTTACCCATCACATCTTTTGCTTTTTTAAAAGTAAATCTCTCTTCCCTAGCCATCGCTTACCTCCAGGTGTTGTTTTCCATTAGAATTTATGCTTTCTTTGGGTAGAAACACTCTCCCTCTCTCCCTCTCTCCCTCTCTCTTCCCCTCCTTACTTCCCCGCCCTCTCGTTTGACACCATCAATGCTTTTTTTGGTTTCTTGTTGCATCATATTTTAAGAAAAGTTTGGCCATGTCTTTTTGCCTGTGCTCTTCCCTCTTTTAATTATTTTTTTGGATTGAAAAAAAGATATTACTAAGTATTTTAAAAGATTATAAGTGAGTGAGTGTACACACACACACACACACACACACACACACACACACACACACATATATATATATATATGTACATACATAATACTTCTGTTTATATATGCGGATGTTTTGATATAAATATATTTTTTCGTATAATTTTTCACATAATTCATAAAATTCACATAAAAAGTATATGGTATCCCCAAAATCTGAATGTCAATTTAGATTTTAGTAACTAAGCACACTAGGACTTTGAAGACACCCCACAAATGTCTCTCAGATCTTCCCCACTTTGAGTTTAACACATCATTTTACTACTATGTATACTCAAAGGCAATGGATGATAGTGAGTGAAAAATAGACTTCAGAATTAAAGGAAGACCTGAACCTAAGTCTGACATGTTGGTTGTGTGACATTGGTTAAGTCAAACAACCTCTCAGTTCGCCCAATTAAGAAGTACAGTGGATAGAGCACTCAACTAGTCTGAAAGTCTAGAAGTCAGAAAGACAAATCTCATGTATTTACTTTCTCTGAGAGCCTGGGCAAGTCACCTAACTTTGCTTTGAGTTTCCTCATCTGTAATATGGGCATACTAACAGCACCTACTTCTGAGAACTATTGTAAGCATCCACTCAAATAAGAAGTATAAAGCATTTAACCCAGTACCAATGGGCACTATGTTGTGTTAAGCTTTTATTATTGAGACAATAAGTTTCAGAAAAGATGCTGATTGGCATTTGTCAAGGAAGTTCCTTGCCTGCAATTCCCTGTAGAAATGATTATCACAGGTTCAGGCCAAAAAACATTTTCCCAGATTCTGCTTAGAGTCAGTGGTTCTTGAAGTCTTTCATAATGGGATTCTGTGACTATAATGAAATTCTCTGATTCCTCATCCTACATTATAGCAGGTCATGATTCTGTTCACTTCTGTAATGTTTAATGAGTGCCATCATTTGGCCTTCACTTTCTCATCTTATGTCACAAAGTGTACCAAGTTACACTTTATTCAAGTATATTGTTGACATTTTAAATGAGAGCTTCTTCAGGAAGGAGCACTGATGTAACTGATATAAATATCTTCAGATTTCTTTTGGACAAAATTTAATTGGGGAAAGAAAACAGAAAAACAGACACTAGATTTTCTGTAGTAAAGAGAATTATTTTTGGTGAATTATGAGTCCAGAATCTCAGCTAAGAAAGTAAATGATGAGATCCTGGATGGCTGGATGCAGTTAGCAGAGAGAAACTAGAACATTGATTAAATTGTTTCCTGGGGGAGGCAGGGAAATATTATTTTTATATTAAATCTTTTTATTTCCAAAGCACATGCATGGATAATTTTTAAGCATTGAACCCTGAATGTCCTTGTGTTCCAAATTTTCCCCTCCTTCCCCCCCACCCACTCCCCAGATGGCAAGTAATCCAATATATGTTATACATGTTAAAATACATGTTAGATCCAATATATGTAAATATATTTATAAAATTTTCTTGCTGCACAAGAAAAATCAGATACAAAATTTAAAAAAATGATAAAATAAAATTTAATCAAAACACAACATAAAGAATAAAAATGCTATGTTGTAATCCACACTCAATTCCCACAGTCCTCTCTCTGAGTGCAGATGACTTTCTTCATCACAAGATCATTGGAATTAGCCTCAATCATCTCATCATTGGAAACATTCACCTCCATAAGAATTGATCATTGTTTAATATTTCTGTTGCTGTGTACAATGATCTCCTGGTTCTGCTCATCTCACTTAGCATCATTTCATTTAAGTCTCTGCAGACCTCTCTAAAATAATGCTATTGATTGTTTCTTATAGAACCATAATATTTCTTAACATTCATATACCTTAACTTAGCCATTCTCCAACTGATGGGCCTTCATTCAGTTTCTAGTTTTTTGACACTACAAAAAGGGCTGCCACAAACGTTTTTGCACATGTGGATCCCTTTTCCTCCTTTAAGATTTTTTTGGGATATAAGCCCAGTAGAAACACTGCTGAATCAAAGCATATCAAAAGTTTGATAACTTTTTAAGCATAATCCCAAATTACTTTCCAGAATGGCTGGATACATTCACAATTCTATCAACAATGTATTTGTGTCCCACTTTCCCCAATTCGCTCCAACATTCATCATTATCTTTTCTGTCATCTTAGACAATCTGAGACATGTGTAATGGTATCTCAGAGTTGCCCTAATTTGCATTTCTCTGATCAACAGTGATTTGGAGCACATTTTCATATGATTACAAATATTTTCAATTTTTTCATCTGAAATGTGTCTATTTATATCCTTTGAACATTTATCAATTGGAGAATTGCTTAAATTCTTATAAATTTGTGTCAGTTCTCTATATATTGTAGAAATGAGCCTTTATCAGAATTCTTAAATTATAAAAATGTTTTCCCAGTTTATTGCTTCCATTCTAATTTTGTCTGCATTAGTTTTGTTTGTACAAGAAATTTTTAGCTTAAGATAATCAAAATGATCTATTTGGTATCCAATAATGAGTTCCAGTTCTTCTTTGGTTACAAATTCCTTCCTTTTCCATACATCTGAGAGGTTAATTATCCTTTATTCTTCTTATTTGTTTACACTCTTTATGTCTAAATCATGACCCATTTTGACCTTATCTTGGTATATAGTTCTAGGTATGGGTGAATGCCTAGTTTCTGCCATACTAGTTTCCAATTTTCTCAGCAGTTTTTGTCAATTATTGAGTTCTAATCCCAAAAGCTGGGGTGTTTGGGTTTGCCAAACACAACATTGCTATAGTCATTGACTATTTTGTCCTGTGAACCTAACCTATTCCATTGATCAACTACTCTCTTTCTTAGCCAGTATTAAATGGTTTTGAAGATTGCTGCTTTATAATATAGTTGTCGGTTTGGCACAACTAAATCACCTTCATTTGGATTTTTTTTTCATTAATTCCCTTGAAATTCTTGGTCTTAAGTTCCTCCAGATAAATTTTGTTTTTATTTTTTTCTCGATCTGTAAAATAACTTCTTGGAAGTTTAATTAATATGGCACTAAATAATAAATTAATTTAGGTAGTATTGCCATTTTTATTATATTTGCTCAGCTTACCCATGAGAACATCATATTTTCCTAATTTATTAGGTCTGAGTTGTGTGGAAAGTGTTTTGTAATTGTGTTCTTATAGTTCCTGACTAGGGAAAATATTCTGGTACAACGTAGTTTAACTTCATGATCCTACATTCTGTGGAGATCATGGACAGTCCCACAATGTCCTGTCAGAAATCCCAGTCATGTGTCTAAGGTTAAATTTCCCCTATAAATCTGTCTATGGTCCATGTGATCTTTGCTGCACCCTCTTAGGTCAGTCTGCTATGATACTCTACCTCATGGTGTCTTTCTCTTCACTCTCTTAAAAGCCATACAGTGTGTGCCCTCTCAAATCCCACTATTCTATTATTCCTGGTGTTTTTCTTTTTTTTTTTTATAGCTAATTAACTCTTTTAGGTGCTAAATTCCTTTTAGGTGCTAAATTCCTTTTAGGATTCAGCTAACCAACCTCATGGAGTGTTTCTTTTTTTTTTCCTTATTAATTGTGAGTTTTGCTATGGAACTTGCCTTTTCTATCATTAAGTGTTAAATCCTTTTCCTTGCCATGTGCTCTCCCCTCTATTTCATATTACCTATTTCTAGTTTCTATTTCATCTCTTAATTTTGTCTGTAACTTCTTTTACTTTTTTTGCCAAAGAAAAGGTCCACTATGAATTCTTCATATGATCAAATCTCAATATCTGGTACTTCTCCTAAAGTACACTATTTGGTGCTTCCCCTTATTTGTTACATCTGTCACATCAAAAAGAAGTTAAAATTTTAAGGAGTTATGTCCAGTCCTTCAAAGAAATGTAAAGCCATCATCCTTTTCAAAGTTGTTTCCAAATGAACATAACTAATTTCCATGTCAACTTGTAGTAAATGGAGAGAATCTAGAATTTTTATATATAGGTCACCATAGGATACCGGAATTCACCATGAATGAGTCTATTTACACTCATCTTGTTAGATCTTAAGACTCATTATGATGCCAGAAATAAATTCAGTCCTCTGCTAGAATAGTAGAATGTGTTAGAAGATATAGTCAACTGACATAGTCTAGGTTCAATAGAAAGAAGTCCACCTCTCAATATAGAGGACATAGGTGGAAATCTCCCCTTTGATTCCAAATGACCTTGGCCTTCCTCTCTCTAGCCTGATTTTACATTCCTCATAATTAAATACAAAGTGTTAGATTAATGGGTTACAATGATTTCTTCTACTTCAACCTCTTTGAGAACTTGAGGTCACTATTATGTCATAATGAACCATTAGAATGTACTTCCCTCTTTTCAAAAGCATAGGGATTTTACATAGGTATAAATCTGAGGTGAGGAGGAGCAAGATAAAATACATGGAACAGACATATATAATATAAGTTAAATATAATCAATGTTCAAAGAACTATTGCATTCATTCTCAATGAGGTGGAAATACCTGGAGATCAGTCTCCATCTATACTGAAAAGAACACCTATGACAGGTAGATGAAAGAATATAGACAAAATCCTTATTGGGTGATGAGCATATTCAGTACTAATAAAAGGAATACCTATAGAGATGAGATCATGGACTCCCCAGGGCCATGGATGAGAGAATCTTTTTAAAACAGAATTACAAGTGTAAAAGCAAGAAAAAAAAAACTTTTAGAGATGGAAGAGACCTTTGGGGAATTCTTGTTTAAACCATATCCTGAAATCAAACACAACAAGGAGACATTTAACTTCAGATAGAAAACTTCCAAACAAATGGAACTCACTATTTTGAGTTGCAGATAACTCAAATTATTTAATGATTTTCTGCACTAATTAAAACAAACTTGCCCAAAATTGAAAAACTAAAAATAATGGAAGAACTGAGATATATATTTGGGACATAAGATAAGGGGACAAAAGAGAATTTATATGAAATTGAAATGGGCTGCCAAGGGTTTCAGTGTATTGCTGTCTAGTATTGTGCTGAGACAAATTTATATCTACTCTTAAATAGTAATTTTAATTTTCAGGGTAAATTTGTACCTCTGAAAAGGGCAAAAGGACTTAATTTGTTATTTTTTTAGATTTACTATTTTCTAGACTTAAGAAAGGGAGAGAAAAATTTGTTACTACTACAGATTAAACTTAAAATTTATCCTGATTTATTTTCTTTTTTTTTTCCTTTTGGAGAGTGAGTTGTTAAACATTTAACAGAACATTGTGGTTTACATCATACTGCATGTGTTCACAAGCAGAGATATGTCATGGGGTTGGCTAGAAGGAGATTCTTGTATACATAAAGACAGACTCAATGGTTTCTGCAGTTCCTGCAAACCTATTACTTTGGTGTGGAGAAACACAGTTTAGGAGGAGCATTAAGAAAACTGAAGCTCATCTGGAGGATGTGATCAGCATGGAAATTAGCTTTATTCCTTTTCTAAATCTTCTCTTTCCTTAAACTCTCCAACCATAGTTTGACACTAAGGTACCCTTTTAATTTACCACAAAGAACAACATGGTAAGTGAGCAATTTAATAGTTTATCATTTACTCATTTTAATTCAAATCAATGCAATTTGACAATACTTTTAATTACTCATTTTAGGGTAGGTCACTGAAGAGACAAAAGGAAAAAAAAAAAGACACAGATCTTACCTTTAAATCTCTGGCAGCCATAGAATGGGGCAATATGCTTATCGTAATTTCCCCCCCCCCCCCTGAGGCTGGGGTTAAGTGACTTGCCCAGGGTCACACAGCTTGGAAGTGTTAAGTGTCTAAGACCAGATTTGAACTCTGGTCCTCCTGAATTCAGGGCTGGTGCTCTATCCACTGCACCAGCTAGCTGCCCCTTGTATATCATAAATTTAAAGTATAAGAGAAAATTATAAGACAATTAGTATTCCATAGATCTAAAGTAGAAGAGTTTCGTTATTCAGCACTTCAGTTATATGACTCTTTAGATCTCATGTGATTTTTTAAACCTTTAGTTCCCTTTAACCATTTAACAAATTAATTTTTAAAAAGGAATATTTACTTCAAAGATAAAACTAAGATAAATAAGCCAACATCTCCTGAAAATATATTGGAATAAACTAACCAATACAACTTCAGCTTCTGAGTACAGCAAGAGTCATAGTTTATATGACTTCCTACAAAGCACAATTCCCCTAAATTCCAAGGTCAAAGGCCTTTGTTCTGGAACACTGCTTTTCCTATTAGGCTAAAGACAACATCTAACCTGGAATCCTGCATTCTAGAATCCACTTTATTTAACTTCTCTGAATTTATAACTTAAAGGCACAAATAAAACTGCAAAAAAGCCCAAGAACAATTTTTAACTTCAGGCACTAAAAAAAGGTGAATCTTCTCAGCCCAATTTATTGCATTGTATTCTTGCTATGGATGAACAACATTTTCACCTCTTAATATTGATGAAAAGAGGTTTTATCTCAAGATAAATTTAAAGATGAAGTCATTTCTGACTATGTAGCCAGTGGTTAGAGGCTGCTCGTAACCACATGAGACATAGGTCTTTGGAGTCTCCCAAATGAGTGTCTACATCTTTGTTGAGCTGAGAATGCACTAAAGATTCATTATTCTATCAAAATTCTATAATGGCATCTTATATTTGGTTGAAAATTTGTCAGATTTGGTGTAGTAGAAAAACTGTTATTCCAGATAGACCCGAGACTCCTTTCAGAGCTGAGATTCTGTGACTCTTTATCTTTATTCTGTGATTCTAGCTCTATTCTCTACGAGATTAGTGTCCTTGAATTTTTGTCCCCTCAGTTATTTCCTAGCTTTGACCTTCTCATATACACTGGGGAAGATGTAAAGCAGCTTGGAACAAACAAAACTAAACACAAGATTTATTTAGTGAGGGCACAGAAAGGATAAGCAGAAAAGAGACTTTGGCTTCTCCGGGTATAGATTTCCTTCTATGTGTTGCCAAGGTAAGAAGCTTGTAGGACAATGTGACAACTTCTCATAACTACCACTTTTCTTATTTAGACCAAGAGGAAACTATGTCAATATGCCAGAATATTAGGCCCTTTAGACTATTAAATTCAATGCTATTTAAAGAAAAACTAAGTCTGCTTGAGGTATGGCTCTAAAATATTGCATTTTCTCCAGCATGGTTTCCTATCTATTCTAATTGATAGGTGTACAAAAAAAGACAAACACATGGTGTAATGCATCCACTAGCCTTTACCTAAACTGGTTATATGAGATAATACAGGTAAAGAACTTTGCAAACCTTAAAGAAATAAAGAAATGCTAGCTATTGTTGCTTTTGTTCTATAAGATGACATGTGGGTTGCTTAGCCTTTTTTAAGGCTTTCATCCTCCTTCTCTATTTACCTGGCACTTTGCTCTCACCTGTGACTCCAAGAAATTAAAGATGCCTTATATAAATATTAGCTATTATCATTCCATACTTGTCAAAAAGTGGGGAAGTGAGAAAGAGACAGAGACAGAAAAAGAGAGAGAAGAAAAGAGAGAGAGAATGTTTTGCAAACCTTAAAAAACTACAAAAATGCTAGCTGTTATGATTCTCAAGCCAGCATTATCCTCTCCCTGTGGGCTTATTAATTTTCTACAATCTCCTAAGCTTTCTTTTTTAATTCCCTCATCGAGAAGCGAAAAAGCAACAAACGCTGAGGATTGTCATTTCAGAGTTACCCTTGATTTTACCATCTCATTTCTCATTGACATCCAATTACTCACCAGGGCTTGTTGATCCTATTTCTGCAATATATCTAGAATTCAGCCTTCCATTTTCATTCCTACAGTCATTATTCCACTAGCTAAAATTATTGACCATTATATGATAATTGATAATATCATTCAGGTAGTAAAAGGAGCTAAGAAATAAACTAAGTCTTCATTAGCATGGTGCTAATGTGTGGAAAGAGCTCTGAACTTGAGATCAGAAAGACCAGTTTAAATGCTAGCAACTGTAGAGCCACTTAACCTTTTGGAGCCTCAATTTCCTCATTTGTTAAAAAAAAAGAAAAAAGTTTCAACTAGATGGTCTCTAAGATCCTTTTCTACTCAATAATAAGTCAATACATAACCTTCCCTAGGATGCAACTAGGTGGCACAGTGGATAGAGCACCAGCCCTGAATTCAGGAGAACTCGAGTTCAAATCTGGTCTCAGATGCTTAATATTTCCTAGTTGTGTGACCCTGGGCAAGTCACTTAACCCCAGCCTCAGGAAAAAAAAAACAACCTTCCCTCTCATATGAACCACCTAGAATCTCCAAATAATATAATATAATTCAAAATAATTCTTTCAAAGATTTCTGCTGTATATGTCATAAAATCTGCAATTCTCATTTTCTTTTAAACTACTCATGAGTAGCATGTAATGGTTCTGTGTTTTCTTCAAATTCCCCAGAGTACTCAGTCTTATTTTGGGGGTTTTTTTTTTGTTTGTTTGTTTGTTTGTTTTTTCAGTATTTATTTATAGATATTGGGAATGGCTTACTAGATCTGGTAGCCATATTTCTCTATGCTGATAATATTTTCACTGTTGATTTATCTGCTTAGGCTCAAGATCTTTGAGTTTTCTTCTTCTTGAGAGCTTTATAAATTTCAGTCTTTTTCCTCTATTGCTCATTTTCTGACTCCCTCCTTGTAGTTAATGCTCTCCCTGTGGTCTGGATCTCAATGTCTCACTCTCCTATCATGTTGGGCGATTCACAGTTTATCAACCTAGATTTCTGACCTGAGTGACTTTTAAAGGAACAGAACTGGCCCTGATGGATGCTAGGCTCTTTTCTCTCAGGATTAGTCAAGTACCACACAGCTTGCCCCATTCAGAGTCCTTTTCCTTTTTCTTTGCATTTCAATGTTCTGACCCAACAAAGTAGAGAATGGTCATGTTGGTGCTATTGTAGCCTGTCCTAATTTCTTTGCTATTTGAATCTTCCAGTACTGGGAAGGAGTATGGTAATTTGGGTTTTGAAATTGAGTTTTATTTCAAGCCCAGATATGACATACATCTTGTTTCTTTCACTCTATCCTCAAACTTCTCATAGAAATCTTTTGTAATACAGCCCACTGCCTCAACCTTGACTACTAAGAACTCAACAAATTTCTACAATTTCAATCCTTAAATCCTAAAAAGCCAGAGGAGGCACCAAAATATGAGATTGCATTTTTATTGCAAGCCTATGAGTTGGATGGATCACCTAGGGCAGCCTTGCTTTGTAGTGTGGTAAGAAATGGGGAGGAGATAAAATGTGAATGAGAAGGTGACTTTATTTCTGAGTTTTTACATTGGGGGGGTACTTGGTGTCTTAGATCAGAGGTATCAAATCTCTTGCCCACAAAACTCACACGTGTAAAAATCAGATAAAAATGCAATTAGAAAATGTTTAACAAAATAAAGATACAATATACACAAATAACACTAATTTGTGGTTTCCTAAATCAATATGTTTCCACAGGTATCTTTCTCTTTTTGAGATTGAAACAGTTGGCTTAAGCCATGGTGATATATAAAGTTGCTTTATTTTTGGTATATAATTTATGCATTAGAGAGATTTGAGAGTTAGAAGAATCAGAGAAAATGTCTAGTCTTCCAGTTTGTTATGTGACTCAATTCAAATCTGCTAGGGCCTTTGGTGCTCATCTAATTTGCCCTCCATTTTATAGAAGAGGAAGCTAAAACCCCAAGAAGTTAAGTGATGGAACTACATCCAGGTGGCTTAATGAAGAGAGTGCTAACCTCGAAGTCAGGAAAATGAATTTTAGTCCATCCTCAGACCCTTAGAGGACTTGCCCAAATCTTAACCTCTCAGCCTTGGTTTCCATATTTGTTAAATGGACATAATAATAGCACCTACCTTACAGGGCTATTGTGAAGATTAAGTGAAATAATATTTGTAAATGACTTAACATAGTGCCTAGAACAGAGTATCATATTAATATTATTTTTGTTATTGTGAGAAATAAATGAGATAATTTGTCAAAAACATTATGTACTTTAAAGTATTATGTAAATGTGAATCAGTATGATTTCTATCATCATTAAATGATTTGGTCAACCTAGCTATCATATCACTCTTGCCTTTTTTTCCTGAGGCAATTGGGGTTAAGTGACTTGCCTGGAGTCACACAGTTAAGAAGTGTTAAGTGTCTGGGTACAGATTTGAAATCAGGTCCTCCTGACCTCAGGGCTGGTATTCTATCCACTGAACCACCTAGCTTCCCCTATTCCTGCTTCTGGACATGACCTAGTCAACCAGATCTTTGGTTCCCACACTGGGGGAAACTGATTGTTTCAAACAGGGTCTCTATATCTAACCCAGACTAAAACAGCAAATGCCACTAATAAGCCCAATCCCAATGCTTCAACTTGCTCTATTTCTTTCCAGATATATCCATTCTTCTTTAGCAACCTGGTGGCTCCCCATTCTTGAGAATTCATAATATTGGTTCTAGACTTAATGCAGATCAGAACTCTTTATTCCAAGTGTTCCATCAATGTCAGCCACCCCAGAGATTATGGCACCAAGTCCAAGAGTTTACTGGGTCTAGCTCCCTTATACCATCTTCCTGCCATCCCTTCTTCTCTCTCCTGTTCCCAATTAACCAGTCATCCCTTCTCTTGTTTCTGGGATGAATAATCCAATTCAGAAAGTACTGCTTTTGTACTTAGAAAGGATATTTTCTCTGTGGATCCACTTTTCTCTTTCCATAACTCACTCCCCTAAATGTGTTTTCTGTTCTTACTACAATGTATGTTCTGTTATTATCAGGTCAGTCTTTTATGTTTATATTCCAATCATTAGCTCAGTCTCTAAAACAAAAAAAGAACACTTAATAAATGTTTATTCATTCATTCAAGAATTGTCCTTGGAGATAAATGAGAGAATTAGAAGTTGAATTCAGGTCTTCCGACTCTGAATTTAGTAGTCTTTTCTCTACTGCATATTCTTTATTGACCCAATGGCTCTATGTATCCCGTCAACAATGACTGCACTAATTTTGCCAAAAAAAAAAAAAAAAAAAAAAAAAAAAAAAAAAAAAGGAACATACCATTGACCGGTAATTTTATAAGACACTAAATTTCCTACAGAATAAAACTGATTCACTTTTCATTTATCCCACAATCAAATTCTAATGTCAAATCCAATCATCCTTTGGAAGATGATTTCAGGATTCATGATCTTAAATTGTGACATAGAGAACAAAGTGAAATATTCCAGATAAAAGGGTAGCAGTTATTACTGTCCCTTCCTTCCAGGCACTATGCTTCTACCAAATTAATCTAAGATTTTATCCAATTTATGGCTGACATGTTACACAAGGAGCTTGTAGTCTGCTAAGCTTCAGACATTTGTCAGTTAAACCAGTATCCAGCTGAGATGGCCCATTTTTAGAGAACTCCTTCAAAAGAGAGGCAGTTGGGATGAGAAGGACCGAGCCCGCCCTTGGTTCTGTCATTTACAATATGGCTTGACCATGGATTTTTCCAAGTGCTCTGTTTCTAATTAAAATCTTCCTACATTAAGTTATCACAGAAGTTAATGAAGAATGTAAATATCTAAGACAGTAAAACCAGGCCATAATGAGCCTGGGTGGTTGAGAAGATGACAAATAGTGATTAATCAGCCAAGAACTCAGGTTGTCTGGACAGTGACAAGGTGAGAACTCACCTGGTAATCCTAACAAAGAATGGGAAAAAAATGTCAAAGACAAAATGTCCCATTGTGGGGTAGCTTAGAGCATGTCAAAGAGGAACAGAGTCACAGGTGTAAACAATCACCTATTTACTGAGAGACACAAAGATTTGTGAAAAACAATCTTATTTTTTAATCTATTCCTGGTGTCCTTTGCTAAAATTTCTTACCACTTTTGAAAACATCCATCTTGTGTGAAAGCCACAAGATCAAAATGAACTGGAAGCCATCCTTTCAGTGGGCTTTTTGGTCATCAGGTATTCAGAATTTGCTCAGCAAATAGTCTCTCTGTCCAGAATGAAACCAATATCTTGCTCCCCTGGGAACCTCTATAATTGTCTTACTAAATTGAGCCACTTATTTTCTTCTTTTTTGTTCTTTCCTTTCCCTTTCCATTAAAGTACAATAAAGATGCTTGATAGACAGTTTATTATGAGGGTAATTGGAATCTAAAGGATGAGTCCTATGGCCCTTACAAGAGAGCAGACTAGTTGAATTAATGCAAATTCAAAAAGCACTGAATATGTGTTTATTGCATAGTACCACTTTTCTAGGCACTTGAGAAACAAAGAGAAACACAACACTGGGAAATGAGTGTACACTGTGAGCATTGTTTTTTTTTTTTTTTTTGGTTTTGTTTTGTTTTGTTTTGTTTTGTTTCTCTTCCCAGATTATTTTTACCTTGTGAATACAATTCTTCCTTTGCAACAACAACAACAACAAAATTCGGTTCTGCACATATATATTGTACTTAAGGTATACTATAAGATATTTAATATGTATGGGAATGCCTGCCATCCAGGGGAGGGGGTGGAAGGTAAGAGAGGAAAAACTCGGAACAGAAGGGAGTACAAGGGATAATGTTGTAAAAAAAAAATTACCTATGCATATGTACTGCCAAAGAAAATGTTATAATTATAAAAATTAATTTTAAAAAAGGAAAAAAAAAGTTATCAAACTGTAAAAAAAAAAAGAGAGAGAGAAACACAAAATAGCTTCTGTCCTTGAGAAATTTAACATTTTAGCAAAGAAGATAATACACATAGGATGTAAACTTCTTGATACAGTAGCTGTTTTTGCCTTTATATATCAAGAGCATAGTCCTATGATGCTTGATATATAGTAAGTACTTCATAAATTCATGTAGATTGATTAGCCAGTCAGCCACTAAAGTGCATGTCCAACCACATTACCTTCCATCTTTCTCAGTAATCTCCAGTGATTCCCTATTGCAGGGGTCCTCAAACTATGGCCCTCCGGCCAGATGCGGCCCACTGAGGACATTTATGGGGCCCGATGGATTATGGCAAATGGGCTGAGGGGCGGAGACAGAGTGTGAGTTTTTGTTTTTCCTATAGTCTGACCCTCCAACAGTCTGAGGGACAGTGAACTGACCCCCTATATTAAAAGTTTGAGGACCACTGCCCTGTTGTCTCCAAGTTCAAATACAAAATTTTCTATTTGGCATTGAAAGCCCTTAAAAATCTGCCCCCCGTTACCTTTCCAGTCTTCTTACATTTTATTCTCTGCCAAATACTCTACAATTCAGTGCCATTGGCCTCCCTGCTATCCCATGAACAAGAGGATCCATCTCTGACCTCTAGGAATTTTTCCTGCTCTACTTCATGCCAGGGAATGCTTTCCCTGCCCATCTCTGTCCATGGGCTTCCAGATTTGCTTCAAGGGCCAACTAAAATCCCATCCTTTACTGGAAGCCTTTACATATCCTTGTAATTCTAATACCTTATTCCTCTTGATTATTTCATATTTTTCCAGTACATAGTTGATTCACATATATTAGTTAATTCATCATCTCTCCCATTGGATAGTGAGATACTTGCGGATCATCCTTTGCCTCTGTTTGTATCCCTAGTTCTTATTTATCACAATGTCTGGCAGGTAGTAGGAGTTTAATAAATGTTTTTGCTTGATTGACAAACAGAATCTTAGCTCACAGAAAGCCACAATTATAAATATATTTTTTAAAGACTTTAAAGACACCCCAAAGCCCATGCAATTGAACTTGTAAATATACGCTTGGCAACATACTCACAAAGTATTCAATTGACCTCTACTTGAATATTTCCAATGAGAAAGCACCCCCTCTCATCTAAGAAAAGTTTCCTAACAACCAGAGGACTAAGTTTTCTCAGAAGTAAGATTAAACTGGGGGAAGGGGACCATTTTCTGGTAACTTCCTACCAATGCTCCTGATTCTGTCCATATACAGTTAATCCCTCCCTAATGTGACAACATTTCTAGTACTTGAAAATAGGCATCAATTCCATCCAAAACTCCTGAAGTTTGTTGTTGCTATTTTTGTTGTTTTTGTCTAACTATGTTCGGGCCTTCAAAAAAAAATACACAAAAAAACAAATGACATGATCTCCATGTCTTTTACCCTTCTGGCTCCCTTAATTTGGCTGTTACTCCAGTTTAGCAATGTCACTCTCAAACAATGGTGGCTAACACAATACTGCATTTGTGATCTAATCAAGACAGAGAGTGATGGGCACTTTACATTCTTATACATGGAAAGTAGGTCATTCAATGTAGTCCAAAATCCCATCTACTTTTTTGACTGTTACTTCACATTATTGACACTTGATAGACTTGTAATGTATTATAATCCCCAGATTTTTTTCAAACTGTTGTTCAACTATATCGCTTCTAGAAGTTCAGTTACACAAATGTAATATCACCAATATTCAGCTCCATTGAATGTTGAAACAGGAGAAAGCATGTGTGAGACAAGTCAAACTACCACTATATAGATCGAATCCTCCCTCATACACTCATGGAAAAAGCCTGGGGTCACACTCCAAGGGCCTTGTGAAGAGCCTTCAACCTGTTCCCTCCCCCACTACTTGTTCACCACTCTAATTTCTTGTCTAGTACCCAAAATCATCAAATCACCACCACTACCTGGACCACTATCTCCCTTCAGATATCCCAAACTTTAAAGCTAAGAATCTTGAAAATGGTGCTTCTAACTCAGTCTCTAGAACCATCATCTAGGGAAACAATACTTCTAAAATTGTATTCTAACAATTTCTTCTGTAAAAACACAAAAAATCTCACCACTCAAAGTCCTTTAATATCCAAATTAAAATGATTACATAAATAAAAATAACAGTAAAGAAAATAGATTTTAATTTATTTTGCTAATGCATCCATAAAACTATAGGATGTGTACCTTTGAGCCATGGCCATAATTTCCTTTATGTGTTATTCACTTCTATAAGAATGTAAATTCTTTGGAGGGAAAAAAGAAGCAAGAAAAAGAGGGAAAAGAGGATGAAGACAAAGAGAAGGAAAAGAAGAAAGAGATCCAGCACTTCATCCACTAAGCCACTTAATAAATAGGGCCAGAACAAGCACAGATTTCTGGAATAACCCATTGGATACCTTTTGAGTCCTACATTACTAAAACCATCATGGACATCTCCAAATGATGTTCCATATATTCAAATCACAATATAAGTAGAATATGATTCATTGTCTCTATCCAAAAGCTTCTCCCTTTCCCTAATTTTGTCATTTCTATTGAGTCTTAGACGTCATCTTTGATTGTTTTACTTTACCTAAGCCCCATTTTTAGTCTTATTGATTTTGACTTTACAAGATCTCTTATATTTTTATCTTTATCTGTACTCCAATGGATATCATCCTAATATTTCATAATTGCATGTCTCCTATTGCTCTCCTATATTCCATTTTCTTACCTTTCCCATTTATTCTCCATATTAGCTAAAATTCCTAAGACACTGATATGAGCACATCACTCCCCTACTCAAGAAATTTTGGTAGCTTCCTATTATGCTATAAAATATAAATCCAACTATTTGCCATTTAAAGTCATTCATTTATTCTTCCAAATTTATTCTGTCTCCTCCCCCCCCCCATGCACCCATGCACTCTATCTTTCAATCAATCTGACCTACTTGCTGCTCCAAATATATCAAACATCCCCTTTGAGGACTCTTTTCCTTTACATGGCCCATTCACATTCATAAAATGAACTTTGTCCCATTCTTGGAATTCCCACTTCCCTACAAAATGAAATTCAGATGTCACCTCTTGCACGGCCTCTTGAACCTCATTGTTGTGTTTTCTTGATATATTTTAAAAAATAAAAAAATTATATATATATATATTTATATATAAATTTTTTTTATTTTTTAAAATTTGTTTTATTAATTTATAATTATAATTTTTGAGAGTACCTATTGCATGAGTAATTTTTTTTTACAATATCATCCCTTGCACTCATTTCTGTTCCGAATTTTGCCCTCCTTCCCTCTACCTCCTCCCCTAGATGACAGGCAATCCCATACATGTTAAATGTGTTATAGTATATCCTAGATACAATATATGTGTGCAAAACCCAATTTCTTGTTACACAGTAAGAATTGGATTCAGAAGGTAAAAGTAACTTGGGAAGAAAGACAATATTGACATATATTTTAATTTAAAAATAAAATATTTTAAATGGTTTAAATACATAAAATTACAAAGGAAAACAATTATATTAGAGAAATTATCAAAAGTTAATATTTATACAATTTTAATGTTTATACATGTTTTAATAAGTTCTCAAGTCCTAAGTTAAACACTAAAGCATAAGATTTTTCTATCTCTCTAGATGTATGCATTTGCTCTTCAACCCAGATGAGAGTAAGATACCAGCATCACCAGCCTTCCACCTTCATCTCTTTTCTCTATATTAGTTTTTTTTTTTTCTTTTCAATGACCCAATTTTTTGATATGCATTCGTTTTTCTCTTTTCCTACAAAACTTTGTTTTTTGGAATCATCCCTTCCTATATACCTTAGTCCCAATCTTTCTTTCAATAACATTAACAGTTTTAAGGATACTGATAATATTTTCATTTATCACAAATAATTTGCCCTGAATGAGTGACTAATAATTATTATTTAATGTTTTCTTTATACATCTTCAGGATATTTTAGATCAAATTGAGTTCTGGTCTTTTTATTATAAATACCTGAAAATCTTTCAGTTTATCAAGTGTCCTTTTTTTCCATTCAGAATCATATGTAACTTTCCGAGTTAGCTATTCTTGGACACAACCCAAGCTCTTTTGCTCTTTGAAATATAAAAGTCTAAATCAGATTGTCTTTTGGTATAGAAGCTGCTAGGTCTTTTAAAATATATTTCCAAAGATTATTAGCGAGAAAAGAAAATAACTTGTGTATTCTAAAATCTTTATAACATCTCTTTGGGGTGGCAAAGAACTGGAACTTTCAAAGATGCTCATTGGAGAAAGGCTGAATAAATTATCAATCTGATTATGAAGGACTACTATTGTGCTGTAAGAAATGGTAAGCTCATTGATTTTAGAATAACATGGAAAGACCGACATGACATAATGAAGAACTCCATCCAAACTATGTACTTTTGGTTTTTATTGTTGTTCAGTCATCTTGTTAAAGATACTAGAGTGGTTTACTATTCCCTTCTCTATTTCATTTTACAGATGAAGAAACTAAAGTCAAAATGGCTAAACGAATTTGCAAATGTCATAGCTAGTGAGTGTCTGAGGATAGATTTAGGCAGATTTTTCTGACTCTAGGCCCAGCCCTCTATTTACTAGCTGATCCATGGTTCCTATTGTTCATAGATTCTCAATTTTTTTATAGATATGAAATTTCATGAATGTGAGATCTCACTCACCCCTGTAGAGACCATTTCTTATGGGAGGAAAATATTGTAATTCATAACAAGACTAATTGTTAGCAAGATTACTTGATGACCATATTAAAAGAGTTCCACAGTAATGAAGAGAAACTTAGAATGTAAAATGATATAAAATTACAGAACCAAAAATGCCTTATCTTAAAAAAAATACTGAGTATAATCATCCCATAGATAAAACGGATCTTTGAATAGAATAGAGGATATTGAGCATTTATTTTGATTTAGAACATAGGGTGGTCATGACTTTGAAACAGGTATGCATAAATCCATCAATATGAGAGACATTACACATAATTACATAAATTACATAAACACATAGTAACATAATACATGCTAGAAGTGATGTAACAAATAAAATTATCAAATAATCATAAATTGAGAATTTATACATGTCCAAAAGTCCTAGAAATGGGCCAAAAGGAATCCATTGTCCATTAGTTCATGTTCCAGGAATCCAATAATTCCTGTAAGTTTTAAAGTCCTACAAGAGTCTCTTCCTGTGTTAGACAATCAAATGTTTCCTGCTGGTTTTCAAGTTCTTTAACAGTCTCCTTATCATCCATGCTCTTTCAGTGCCAGATGTTTCACAGATCTTCTCCTTTTTTTTGAGGTTTTTCTCCTTTTCCTGTCTCTCTCCAGGTGCTTGTTGCCCCCATCTGTTTTTTTCTCTGTCTGTAAAAATACAAGCAAACCCTCTCTCCCAGGCAGTTAACCTATCTAATTTCCTTCTATTTACCACTTTCTAAATCTCTTCTCATCATCTGGCAATTACATTGGAGCTGTTTGCACTGGACACTGACCTGTTGGTTTAAAAAGGCCTGCATTCTCCCCAAGTGTAATCTTTTCTTTTATGTGATTGCTTTTTGGCTGATAGATCACATCAGACTTCTAACCTTCTAAAGGTTCCTTGGGTGTAATCTGAGCTGCCATCATGCCCCACCTATCTTTTGATTGAGTTCTTGGAGTTCCTTCTTTCCTTTTTTTTCCTCTCTCCTCCTAATACACACTTTTGTATTTGTGTGTGTGTGTGTGTGTGTGTGTGTGTGTGTGTGTTTGTATTTTTTTTTTGTATTTTGTATTTTTTTGGAATTTTTTTTGTATTATGTATTTTTTTTTTTTTTTTTGTAATTCTTTTGTATTTTGTATTTTTTTTTTTTTTTTTGGAGGCTGGGGTTAAGTGACTTGTCCAGGGTCACACAGCTAGGAAGGGTTAAGTGTCTGAGACCAGATTTGAACTCAGGTCCTCCTGAATTCAGGGCTGGTGCTCTATCCACTGCACCACCTAGCTGCCCCAGTATTTTGTATTTTAAAAATTTTTTTTGTATTTTGCATTTTTTTGGAATTTTTTTTTGTATTATGTATTTTTTTTTTTTGTAATTCTTTTGTATTTTGTATTTTTTTTCTTTTGAGGCTGGGGTTAAGTGACTTGTCCAGGGTCACACAGCTAGGAAGTATTAAGTGTCTGAGGCCAGATTTGAATTTGGGTCCTCCTGAATTCAGGGCTGGTGCTCTATCTACTGCACCACATACCTGCCCCAGTATTTGTATTTTTAAAAATTTTTTTGTATTTTGTATTTTTTTTTTTTTTTTTTTTTTTTTTTAGTAAGGGGAATAGGATGTCCGTGCTCTAGCCCGGCCCCTGTAGACTCTGCTCGGAGGTCTTCTGTTGAAGCCAGAGAATTGAGACCTTGAACTACTGTAGTTAGTAGCCCTGCCACGATTTCGAGCACGTGGAAAACCTCGATTTGTGGTGCTGATCCCTGGCCGATTGGTCCGTTTTGGTGCCACTTTGATCTGTCTTCCTCTGAAAAGAGAATCATCCAAGTCCAGGGATGTCTTCACAGAATCTTTATCTGAAAATTCTATGTATGCAAACCCCTTAGGACGGCCACTGAATTTGTCACAAAGGATAGTGACTCTCTTAACTGAACCACAACCATGGAAGTGTGCCTCCAGCTCTTCTGCTGTTGCACCATAGTCCACATTGCCCACATAGATGGATCGAGCATCAGCCTCCATCTTCTCCTCAATGGACATGATCACTGGACCAGCCTTGCCTGGGGGTAGGCTCATGTGCATCTGTTTCTCCACCTCATCCTGAAGCTCCTTCAATTTCTCAGTCTCTTCCTCCATCTCCCTTACTCGGGCTTTGATGGCCTCCAGCTCCGGGTCCATGAGAGCACTGTTCTCTGGATTGCCCTTGACCCCGCCCCCCTCTTCCTCCTTCTCCTGACTGCCAGGGGCTCCTGCAAGGGGCCCAGGGTTGAAGGCTTCTGGGGGGGCGTGGCACTGGTGCAGATTCTCCTTGGGCTTGGGTTCTGGCTTGGGCTCTTGCAGCAATTCCTCTGGCCACATGTTGGACCCCAAAATGTGAAGTCCAAGCTAACTCCCTGAAGGGCTCAGAATCAGCCAGTCAGTCCAAGCAAAAGTTGTCCCACGTTAGTTTTAGTTCCAGTACCAGTAGTACTCAAAATGCAGCCAGGAATTAAAGTTCTTTACTGGCTCTTTCCTTGGTTCCCCAGTGAGTTCTTGTCAGACTGGCTCCAGCCTCCAGCCAGCACAAAGGTATATGTGACTTGACTCTATACAGACTCTCTTCTTCCAGACTGATTTCTTCCAGACTGACTTCCCTGCTGAATCTTGGCTCCTTTTATCCTCCCAGAGAATGGGCTTGTGGGGTGGGAACTCCTTAAGGAGCCAATGAGCTAACTCCCTTAAAGGTGTAAACTCCCTTAAAGGTGTAAACTCCTTTAAGGTATAAACTCCCTTAAAGGTGTAAACTCCCTTAAAGGTACAAACTCCCTTAAAGGTGTAAACTCCTTTTAAAGGTGTGAACTCTGAGCTAGAGAATTGTTAAGTACCCACTTACCACCTAGTAATAATCTTAACACACCTACCCCCTGAATCTCCCAAAAAGCATCTCCACTTCTATTTGAAGAATCCCTTTCATCCTTTCAAATTCAGCTTGGGCACCAATATCTCCATGAAGATTTTTCTGAGCCCCCAAAATTACTGTTTACTTTCTAAACTCCCTCACACTTAATACATCTATAGAATAGAGGGAAATAAACAAGTGATAGGATGATGGATCACTCTTTTAGTCTGATGCATCTGGTTAATATAATTGCATTGCATGATGCTGTTTTAACCCAGCTCATTTTTAAATTACTCTAAAAAATACAAATTGTTCAGTTCTTCTGCTGACATCATATTTCATCCAATGGATGATCCAAGCCATTTTTGCCTGCTGCTATTCCCATACTTCTCATTACCCTTCATCTTGGACTTGGATCTCTGGATTCCAGACCTTCAGAAGGCATGTCCCCAGTCCTTGGAAAGTTAAGCTAATAATTTTTGAACTCCTGTTCTCAGATGTAGTCTTTATAATTAAATAAGCCCTCTTAGTCCCATGTATCTCAATGTTCTCAGATACTAGATTTCCTTAGTCATTTGTTTCCCTGCTTTTCTTCTCTGCCCCTCTCCTATATCTTGTTGTGGACCCAATAATTAAAGAAATAGCACCATTACTCTTTTTTTTATTAATAATTTTTATTATATATATATATTTATAATATTATCCCTTGTATTCATTTTTCCAAATTATCCCCCCCTCCCTCTATTCCCTCCCCCCGATGACAGGCAATCCCATACATTTTACATGTGTTACAATATAACCTAGATACAATACATGTGTGTAATTACCATTTTCATGTTGCAAAATAAGCATTAGATTCCAAAGGTACATGTAACCTGGGCAGACAGATATTAGTGCTAACAATTTACATTCACTTCCCAGTGTTTCTTCTCTGAGTGTAGCTACCTCTGTCCATCATTGATCAACTGGAAGTGAGTTGGCTCTTCTTTATGTTGAAGATTTCCACTTCCATCAGAATACATCCTCATACAGTATTGTTGTTGAAGTGTACAGTGATCTTCTGGTTCTGCTCATTTCACTCAGCATCAGTTGATATAAGTCTCTCCAAGCCTCTCTGTATTCCTCCTGCTGGTCATTTCTTACAGAGCAATAGTATTCCATAACCTTCATATACCACAATTTACCCAACCATTCTCCAACTGATGGACATCCATTCATCTTCCAGTTTCTAGCTACAACAAAAAGACCTGCCACAAACATTTTGGCACATATATATCTCTTTCTGCTCTTTAGTATTTCTTTGGGATATAATCCCAGTAGTAGCACTACTGGGTCAAAGGGTATGCACAGTTTGATAGCTTTTTGGGCATAATTCCAGATTGCTCTTTAGAATGGCTGGATTCTTTCGCAATTCCACCAGCAATGTATTAGTGTCCCAGTTTCCCCACATCCCCTCCAACATTCATCATTATTTGTTCCTGTCATCTTAGCCAATGTGACAGGTGTGTAGTGGTATCTCAGAGTTGTCTTAATTTGCATTTCTCTGATCAGTAGTGATTTGGATGAATTTTCTCAATGTCTATTTTACCCTCTGTTTCCAAAACGTCTGGGCAGTTCTCTTTGATAATTTCCTCGAAAATGGTGTCCAAGCTCTTTTTTTCCTCCCATTTTTCAGGGAGTCCGATTATTCTCAAATTGTCTCTCCTGGATCTGTTTTCCAGGTCTGTTGTCTTTCTGGTAAGGTACTTGACAGTCTTTTCAATTGTTTCATTTCTCTGGTTTTGCTTGACTCCCTCTTGGTTTCTCCTTGAGTCATTCATTTCTACTTGTTCCAGTCTAATTTTCAATGATGTATTTTCTTCACTCACTTTTTTAATATCTCTTTGTAATTGTCCAATTGAGTTTTTATCTCCTATGGAATTTTTTTCCATTGTATCCATTTTATTTTTTAGAGAGCTGATTTCTTTTTCCAGCTCTCTAATCCTGTTTTCCTTGAAGTTGTTTACCTTTTCCAGCTCACTAATCTTGTTTCTCAATGATTTGATTTCTTTATCCATTCTGTCTTTGAATGCATGGGATGACTTCTCCAGGCTCTCTTGCCAAGCTTCCCTTTCCTTTTCCCATTTCTCTTCCAGCTCTCTTGTGAGAGCCTTTTTGATTTCCTCTATGAGGTTCTTTTGTATTGAGGAGCAGCTTATATCCCTCCCAGGGGATACATCTGGGGACATTCTGTTCCTAGTCTCTTCAGCATTTGAAGTCTGCTCCCTCTCCACACAGAAGCTGTCAATGGTTAGAGCCCTTTTGAATTTTTTGTTCATTTTGTCAGAGTAGGAATCAAAGAAAACAAACTGACAAGAGAAACAATTGGTCTGTTTTGGGGGGGATGGGGCTGGATGGTATTAATGGGCTTCCTCTACAGACTGGGGGTAGGGCAGCAGAGAGCCACTAACAGAACAGCAATGACTGTACTGAGTCTGCGCTCTGAGGCTCCGAGAACGCACCGAGTCAGTCCAGGTGGGGTTGGGGGTGGCCGGGCTCTGAGAGACGCTGGCTTTCTGGGGTTTTAATCTTCACCTCCGGTGTTTACACCCTCTCTGCTGCTCCTGGCTTGCTGCCAAGACGGAGCATCCACACTGGGGCAAAAGCCCTTTCACAGAAACGGCAGAGATCACACCCCTCCCCCTCCGGTCTGAGCTGTGTGAGCTGCCTGTCTTGCTCTGGCTGTCTGCCCTCAGTCTGCGCCCAGTCTGATTGACCCTCCCCCGAACAAACACAGACCTTTTCTGGCGACTTTCAAGGATGTCTTCTCTTGGTGATAATTTGTGGATTTCTTTCTGGGTCAAGCATTAAGTCAGAGGCTTGTCATGAAGTAAGTTCTGAGAGAAAACGAGGAGCTCAAGCAGCTGTCTGCCTCCACGCCGCCATCTTGGCCGGAAGTCTCTCAGTAGTGATTTGGAACACTCTTTCATGTGAGTGGATATAGTTTCAATTTCTTCCTCTGAGAATTGTCTGTTCATATCCTTTGACCATTTATCAATTGGAGAACGGTTTGGTTTCCTATAAATCAGGGTCAGTTCTCTATATATTTTGGAAATGAGAACTTTGTCAGAACCTTTGCTTTTAAAAATATTTTCCCAATTTGTTACTTCCCTTCTAATTTTGTTTGCATTAGTATTATTTGTACAGAAACTTTTTAGTTTGATGTAATTGAAATCTTCTATTTTGTGATCAATAATGATCTCTAGTTTTCCTCTGGTCATAAATTCCTTCCTCCTCCACAAGTCTGAGAGGTAGACTATCCTCTGTTCCTCTAATCTATTTACTATCTCCCTCTTTATGCCTAAATCATGGACCCATTTTGATCTTATCTTGGTATATGGTGTTAAGTGTGGATCCATATCTAATTTCTGCCATATTAATTTCCAGTTTTCCCAACAGTTTTTTCCAAATAATTAATTTTTATCCCTAATGTTGGGATCTTTGGGTTTGTCAAAGATTAGATTGCTATAGATGTACCCTTTTTTGTCCTTTGTATCTAATCTGTTGCACTGATCTACCGGTCTATTACTTAGCCAGTACCAAATGGTTTTGGTGACTGCTGCTATATAATATAGCTTTAGATCAGGTACACTTAGACCACCTTCCTCTGAATTTTTTTTTTCATTAGTTCCCTTGCAATTCTTGACCTTTTATTCTTCCATATGAATTTTGTTGTTATTTTTTCTAGGTCATTGAAATAGTTTCTTGGGAGTCTGATTGGTATAGCACTAAATAAATAGTTTAGTTTGGGGAGTATTGTCATCTTTATTATATTCGCTTGGCCTATCCAAGAGCACTGAATGTCTTTCCAATTATTTAAATCTGACTTTATTTTTGTGGCAAGTGTTTTGTAATTTTTCTCATATAATTCCTGACTTTTCTTTGGTAGATGGATTCCCAAATACTTTATACTCTCAATATTTGTTTGGAATGGAATTTCTCTTTGTATCTCTTGCTGTTGCATTTTGTTAGTGATATATAAAAATGCTGAGGATTTATGTGGATTTATTTTGTATCCTGCCACTTTGCTGAAATTTTGAATTATTTCTAGTAGCTTTTTAGCAGAGTCTTTGGGGTTCTCTAATTATACCTTCATGTCATCTGCAAAGAGTGATAGTTCGATTTCCTCATTTCCTACTCTAATTCCTTGAATCTCTTTCTCGGCTCTTATTGCTGAGGCTAGCGTTTCTAGTACTATATTGAATAGTAATGGTGATAGTGGGCAACCTTGTTTCACTCCTGATCTTACTGGGAAAAGTTGCAGTTTATTTCTATTGCATATTATGCTTACTGACGGTTTTAAATATATGCTCCTGATTATTCTAAGGAATAATCCATTTATTCCTATACTCTCAAGAGTTTTTAGTAGGAATGGATGTTGGATTTTGTCAAATGCTTTTTCTGCATCTATTGAGATGATCATATGGTTTTTATTAATTTGATTATTAATATGGTCAATTATACTAATAGTTTTCCTAATATTAAACCAGCCCTGCATTCCTGGTATGAATCCTACTTGATCATAGTGTATTATCCTGGGGATGATTTTCTGAAGTCTTTTTGCTAATATCTTATTTAAGATTTTAGCATCAATATTCATTAAGGAAATTGGTCTATAGTTTTCTTTCTCAGTTTTCAATCGACCTGGTTTAGGTATCAGTACCATGTCTGTGTCATAAAAGGAGTTTGGTAGGACTCCTTCATTCCCTATTTTTTCAAATAGTTTATATAGCATTGGGGCTAATTGTTCTTTAAATGTTTGGTAGAATTCACATGTAAATCCATCTAGTCCAGGGGATTTTTTCCTGGGGAGTTGATTAATAGCTTGTTCTATTTCTTTTTCTGAAATGGGACTATTTAAGCAATTTATTTCCTCCTCTCTTAATCTAGGAAGCCTATATTTTTGGAGGAAGTCAACCATTTCACTTAAGTTATCAAATTTATTGGCATAAAGTTGGGCAAAGTAACTCCTTATTATTTCTCTAATTTCCTCTTCATTGGTGGAAAGATCCCCCTTTTCATTTGTACGACTAACAATTTGATTTTCCTCTTTCTTTTTTTTTGATCAGATTTACCAAAGGTTTATCTATTTTATTGGCTTTTTCATAAAACCAACTCTTGGTTTTATTTATTAATTCAATAGTTTTTTTACTTTCAATATTATTGATTTCTCCTTTTAATTTTTGTATTTCAAGTTTAATTTTTGGTTGGGGGTTTTTAATTTGCTCTTTTTCTAGACTTTTAAGTTGCAAGCCCAATTCGTTAATCTTCTCTTTCTCAATTTTCTTCAAATAAGCCTCTAAAGATATAAAATTTCCCCTTATTACTGCTTTAGCTGCATCCCACAGATTTTGGTATGATGTCTCATCATTGTCATTATCTTGGGTGAAATTATTAGTTGTTTCTATAATTTGCTCTTTCACCCAGTCATTCTTTAAGATGAGATTATTTAGTTTCCAATTACTTTTTGGTCTATTTATCCCTAACTTTTTACTGCATGTAGCTTTTATTGCATTGTGGTCTGAGAAGAAGGCATTTATTATTTCTGCCTTCCTACATTTAATTTTGAGATCTTTATGTCCTAATATATGGTCAATTTTTGTATAGGATCCATGAACTGCTGAGAAGAAAGTATATTCCTTTCTATTGCCATTCAGTTTTCTCCAAAGGTCTATCATACCTAGTTTTTCTAATGTTCTATTTACTTTTAAAATTTCTTTCTTGTTTGTTTTGTGGTTTGATTTGTCTAAATCTGAGAGTGCAAGGTTGAGATCTCCCACTATTATAGTTTTACTGTCTATTTCTTCTTGCAACTCTCTTAATTTTTCCTTTAGAATGTTAGATGCTATACCACTTGGTGCATATGTTTAGTATTGATATGGCTTCATTATTTATGCTACCTTTCAGCAGGATATAGTTTCCTTCCTTATCTCTTTTAATTAGATCAACTTCTGCTTTTGCTTGATCTGAGATAAGGATAGCTACCCCTGCTTTTTTGGCTTTACCTGAAGCATAATAGATTCTGCTCCAACCTTTTACCTTTACTCTATATGTATCTCCCTGCTTTAAGTGTGTTTCCTGTAAATAACATATTGTAGGGTTCTGATTTTTGATCCAGTCTGCTATCCGTCTCCGTTTGATGGGAGGGTTCATCTCATTCACATTTACAGTTAAAATTACTAATTCTGTATTTCCTGCCATCATATTATCCCCAGATTATGCTTTTTCCCTTGACCCCCCTGAACCGCTTCCCCAATATTCAATTTATAGACCCCCCTTGTGATGCAAAGCCCTTCCTTTTTTTTTAGTATCCCTCCCCCCTCCTCCAAGTCCCATCCCTTATTCTCCTTTTCCTTTTCCCTTTTCCTCTCCCCCCTTTTAATGAGGTGAGAGAGAATTCTCTGTAAAACAAATATGACAATTATTTACTCTTTGTGCCTCTTCTGATGAGAGTAAGATTTACACAATGATTCTCCCCCTCTCTAAATTCCCTCAGATATGGTGTATTTTCTATGCATCTTCCTGGGATGTAGTTTCCCTCTTTTTATCACACCCTCCCCTTTTTCTGATACTACCCCCTTCCCTTTACTACCCCCCCTCCTTTTTTTTTTCTTTTATGTCAGTAAAATCAAATTATCCATGCGTACTTTCTATATACCCCCAACAGAGTTACAGTTCTCTAGGGTTCTGTGTACCTTTTTCTGTTTCTCTTTAGTCTTGTGGATGTAGATCACATTTTTTGTTTAAGTCTGGTTTTTTTTTCTTAGAAACATATGGAATTCCTCTATTTCATTGAATGACCATCTTCTTCCATGGAAAAAGATGCTAAACTTAGCTGGGTAGTTTATTCTTGGTTGCAATTCTTGATCTTTTGCCTTTCGGAATATCAGGTTCCAGGCCCTTCTATCTTTTAATGTGGAGGCAGCCAGATCTTGGGTGACCCTTATTGTGGCACCTTGGTAGTTAAATTGTTTTTTTCTAGCTGCTTGCAGGATTTTCTCCTTTGTGTGGTAATTCTGCAGCTTAGCCACAATATTCCGTGGTGTTCTTTTTTTAGGGTCTATTTCAGAAGGAGTTCAATGAATTCTTTCAACATCTACTTTCCCCTCTGTTTCTATTATCTTTGGACAGTTCTCTTTGATAATTTCCTGTAAAATAGAATCTAGGCTCTTTTTTTGGTCATAGTTTTCGGGAAGTCCAATGATCCGCCGATTATCTCTCCTAGATCTATTTTCCAGGTCTATAGATTTTCCCAGTAAGTATTTGATGTTGTTCTCCAACTTCTCATTTTTTTTTTTTTTTTTTTTGTTTTGTTTGACTGATTCTTGGGTTCTCTGTGTGATTCATTCATTTCTATTTGTTCCATCCTGACTTTTAAGGAGTTATTTTCTTCTTTCACAGTTTTTTAGTTCTTTTTGTAAATGCCCAATTTCATTTTTAAATGAATTATTTTGCTCTATTGAATTTTTTTCCATTTCCCTAATTTTTTTTTTGAGAATTATTTTCTTTTTCCAATTCAGAAATCTTATTTTCTTGGGACTTTTTTATCTTCTCCAATTCAGAAATCCTATTTTCCTGTGATTTTTTTTACCTTTTCTAATTCACTAATTTTGTTTCCCTGCATCTCCTGTGAATTCTTTATTTTTTCCAACTCCAATTTCAGAACGTTTTTTATTCTCTATCATAGCTTTCCCTTTCCTTTCCCCATTTTTCTTCAAACTCCCCTTAACTTTTTAATAGTCTCTTCATGGAGAGAGTTATGTGATGGGGGGCAGGAATCGTTCCCCTTTAGGTTGTTATCTGCTGACTCTCTGCTGTTAACTTCCTCGGGGTTGGATACCCGCTCTTTTTCTGTGTAGAAGGAATCTATGGTTTTTTTGGGCTTCTTGCTCAGACTTAAAAAATCTTTTGGGGTCTGTCCCTGGGGTAGGAAATTATTTATTTATTTCTTTACCAGCTTCCTCCCAGACAGGATGGATGCAGCGGGGCCCTGCGCCTGTGCTAAGAAAAGAGCTCTGGGAGAGAGTTCCCCACCCCCTCCCTGGAAATGCCTCAGAGGTGATCAGCACTGCTGTGCTTTGAGAGCACTGTGTTCTAGCGGCTTCCCTGAGGTTTGAGACTGAACAGTAAAGGCGACTCAAAGCCCAGCCTATGCGTCCCAGTGGGGCGTGGATGTCTGCAGCAGGTGACATGAAAAGCCCCTGCGCTCAAACTGGAAGTGTCTGCCAGAAACTGCAGTCTCTAGTTCAAAGGTTCCGCTTCTCTGGGACTTCCGTTCCACAGCCTCCAGCCAGCCGAGCCAGGCACTCTGAGTTACCGCCCCTCCCACTCTTCAATCTCTTAACTACCCCGAGGTAAAAGCCTGGGTTGCCTATGTCGGCCACACCCACCAGTGCCAAGATCTGCTGAGTCACCCCCGGGATCCCGGAAGATCCAATCTGGTTTTAAATTTTAAAGTGGCTTATATTTCTCTTCTGATCTGCTGTTTTATAAGCAGAGAAGAGCTAACAGCCTGTTCCAGATTCTTTTATGTCAGTGAATTCTCTGATCCCAGAGCCCTCCCCAGCTGCGAACCGGCGCAGTGTGACACTACCCCCACCGTCTGCACTGCCCTCTCTTCTTCCTCCCCTGGGAGCTGACCTTTCCTGCTGAAACTCCAGATTCTCTTCAGCTGGTAAGTCGTGCTTCCAGTCCTTGTGGATTCTATTAGTCCAACGCTATTTCTGAGGCTGATTAAAATCTAGCTGGTTGTGAGGAAGAAAGGAGCTTACACAGTGGCGTGTATCTTCTCCGCCATCTTGGCTCCACCCACTTTAAATTTGTTTTAATTAATTTTATTATTATAATTTTTGACAGTACATATACATGGGCAATTTTTTACAACATTATCCCTTGTACTCACTTCTGTTCCAAATTTTCCTCTACTTCCCTCATCCTCTCCCCTAGATGGCAGGCATTCCCATACATGTTAAATGTGTTATAGTATATCCTAGATACGATATATGTGTGTAGAACTGAATTTCTTGTTGCACAGGAAAAATTGGATTCAGAAGGTAAAAATAACCTGGGAAGACAGACAACAATGCAAACAGTTTACACTCATTTCCCAGTGTTCCTTCTCTGGATGTAGCTGATTCTGTCCATCATTGATCAATTGAAACTGAACTAGATCTTTTCTTTGTTGAAGATATCCACTTCCATCAGAATACTTCCTCATACAGTATTGTTGTTGAAGTGTATAATGATCTCCTGGTTTCACTCATTTTACTCAGCATCAGTTCTTGTAAGTCTCTCCAAGCCTCTCTGTATTCATCCTGCTGGTCATTTCTTACAGAACAATAATATTCCATAATATTCATATACTATAATTTACCCAACCATTCTCCAATTGATGGTCATCCATTTCATTTTCCAGTTTCTAGCCACTACAAAAAGGGCAAGGCAATACTTTTAAAAACCATTCCAATTCATTAACCAGAAGGTAAATGATGCAGTTGATAGAGCATTGGGCTTGGAGTCAGGAAGATCTGAATTCAAAATTTGGCCTTAGACATGTACTAGCTGTATGACAACTCTGTGGTTACAAACCGCTCCAGGATCTTGCCAAGAAAACTCCAAATGGAGTTAAAAAAAGAGTTAAAACACAACCAAAATGATTGATCAATAACAAAAATTTTATTAGTTATTTCACTCACAAAAAACATCTTTTTTTATTACTCCTTAGACTTCCCATAGTTCTTCTTATATCTTGTTTTTCTATCCAGAAATGTTTCCTTCTATTTCACAGAAAATACTGAAGCTATTCAGCTAGATGTTTTTGTTTCCCCCTTTTCCTTATCTCACATCACTGAAATACTTTGTCACTATCTACTTTTTTTGCCCCATCTCACATAAAAAGGTGGCTCTGCTCCTTGTCACGTCATACCTATTTATCTGCACAAGTTAGCTGATTCTATCCTATCTTTTTAACATATTGTCTCTTCTTTGACAATGTGTCACACATTCTGATTTTTATATTTACCTAACTGTTGGCTTCTTTCCTAATACTTACAAACAAACTCAACTCTCCATGTCTAAAACAAAGCAAGCAAAAAACCAAATCTCTCTCTCTTCTCTCTCTCTCTCTCTCTCTCTCTCTCTCTCTCTCTCTCTCTCTCTCTCTCTCTCTCTCTCTCTCTCTTTCTCTCTCTCTCTCTCAAACTTATATACTATACTTTGAAAAAGGTATAGTGAGTGAATATCTTCACTTCTTTTCCTCTTAACTCTCTTCAATCTGGCTCCTGATTTCAATCATTCAATTGAAAGCTGCTCTATCTAAAACTACAAATGATTACTAAAATTTGTGAATTCCATTTGGAAATTAATTCCAAATTGAATTGCCCTAATCCTAAATCCTCATTCTTCTTTGATACTCAGGTCACTCTTGACATTCTCTTCTCTCTTCTCTTTTCCTCATACTCTCAATCACTCTGTGATAATCTCTTCTCAAGGTTTCTGCTTTCTTCTTCTTCATTTACTACTTGTCTGAATGCTCTTTTTCAATGTGCTGTGCTGCATCTATATCCATGTCACTTCAGCTAACACTAGTGGGTCATCTCCCATTATTCTCCCTTTTGCCCCATTCTCTTCTCTCTTTCTGTTCTTTCACTAGCAATCTCATTAATCTTTAGGATTCAATGATCATCTTTATATTTATCATTGTCAGATCTTTTTAGCCAGGTCTATTAACTCCTGACCTCCAGTCTTCTATAACCTCTCCACCTGAAAGGCTCTTCCTCCTCATCTCTGTCTCCTGCCTTCCCAGTCTTCCTTTAAGTCTAAGTGTCACCCTCTAGAAGAAACCTTTTCTAGATACCTTTAGTTTCACAGCAATACCTATTCATGTACCTTCCATCTGATGGCTTCAAATGATAGGAGAGGGGAGTGGGGCACTTTTCCCAAGGCAGTACATTCCCTTTTTTACTTAGAAGCAATATGTGGAAAGTTTTCAATACATCAAGCTCAATATTTTTTTTGTTTGTTGGTTTTTATTTTTGTTACTCTTACCCCTTGATCCAATTTTTACTCTCTGGGGCCAAACAGAAAGAACAAAAACAAAAACAAACAAACAAACAAAAAAAAACATCTAAACCATCTTCTACCCGAAAAGCTTTCAGAAACTTGGAATCACCTATCATACCTATTATCCCTTAAATTTTCTCTTCTCTGGACTTAATATTCCCATTTCCTTTAACCAGTTATTATTATAGAACCACAAGAGCTTTCAACCAAGGTAGAAAAGTGAATAATAACAGCATACTTACCAGCTCTTAGAAGAGTTTGGGTCCTTTGACCTGAGCAAATAACATACTTCTCTATTAGAAAAAACAACTGCTATGTGATTGCTGAGCCATTTTGAGTGATATTTTAAAGCTTATGGATAATAGGAGAGGTGTTACAGAACTGTCAAATGACAAATTTCCTCATTGTTGGGATAAAAAAAAGTAAACAAAATTTAATTTGTAAATAGTAATGTGTCTCTGTCTCCTAGCAAAATTTTAGAACAGATGGATACTTAGCAAACTTCCAGAGAGGAACTACAATTTTTCTCAAGAACAGGCAATTCCATATTAAACTTACCATTCATAGTGACAGGTATCTCAGAGGTAGATGCATGACTATTTTTATCAATGACATGTATAAAAATATTGATTTTTTTAAGCAAATCTGAAGGTGATGAAAAATTAGGAAGAGAATTGCTAGCATTTTAGATTCCAGATCCAGAATATTTTTTAAAATACTTGAGAGATGGAGAGTTATCAAGCCATAAAAGGGGGTACCTGGGGAAATAATCCATTGTACCAGATCTGATATAATAAAATTTCATAGAAATAAATGTAAAACCTTATGCATTTAGAAAATCAACATTATAAATATAATATGAATAAGAAATGTTTATTTTTTTCTCTTTTTTTGAATGAGGAATGTTTAGAAAATAATTTACAGGAAAGAAGCCTGAGGCATTTTAGTAAAATGTAAGCTAAATAAGAATAGACAATATATCATGGAAATAAAAAAGAAAATGTGATTATAGATCGCATTAATGCTAACATGGCTTCCATGTATAAGGGGATGATGGTCCTACAGTACTTTAAATCAGTCAGAAGATGAAGAATATTCCATTATGTTTTGAGTGACTCATTTCCAAAAACAAAAACAAAACACTGATTATTTAACAATAATTGGTTTAAGTAGCATTTCTAAGTAAATCATTTTCAGACCTACCTAGCTATCTATCTAGGCATAATCTTGTCTAGATACTTACTCCAAAGTATTCTCCAAATACCTAGTGGGCATTTCAAAATAGACATCCAACAAGCATCTCAAATTCAATATGCCCCAAACTGAAATTATGATGTCTCCCCCCAAACACATCCATCTTCCAAGCATCTCTATTTCTTTCAATGCATCCTTCTAATCACTCAGATTTGCAATCTGAGGTTCATACTATATTTAGACCACATATCAAATCTGTTTATACATCTTGGTCTTTATTGTTCTGCATCTCTCCCATATGTTGTCTTCTTTCAACTTACATAACTATGATATTAATCCAAGCCCATATCACCTCTCACTTGACTTTTCCAACAGTCTCCCAATTGGTCATTGAATCTCAAGTTTCTCCCTATCAATCAGTACTCCCCAAAGTTGTTAACACAATTTTCCCAAAGTGCAAGGATGATGACATCATTTCATAATTCAAAAACTCAATTGAGTCAGTATTACTTTATGACCAAAATGTAAAACCACTATTTGATCTTTAAAATCCATTACATTTAAAGTTTGGAGACAGAATGGTGAATAGAACCCTGGGAATGGAGTCAGATAAATTCTAATCTGGCCTCAGACAATTATTTATGGTTGTCACCAGGGGCGAGTCATAATCTCTCAATATCCTCAACTGTAAAATGAAGATGATAATAGTACTTATCTTGTAGGTTTGTTGTAAAGATACCACTTATAAATAATAACAATTATATATGAATTATATTATAAATAACATATATAAATACAATATAAATTATAAATAAAATTTCTAAAGTAATATTTTAAAGCACTTAGCATACAGTGCGTGGCACATAGTAGGTGTTTAATAAATGCTTATTGCCACTCATTACAGTCTGGCCCTCATCTTCCATTTCACTTTTATTGTATTTTCCCTCTCTCTGATTTTATCTTTGTCTCTTTCATATACTTTATGGTTGAGCTCATTGGCCTAATTACCATTCTTATTACAGGAAACATCATCTCCCACCTTTGAACCTTTATAATGACTGCTAGGCCCTGAAATGCTCTCCTTTTTTACTTCTGTCTTTCAGAATCCCTAATTGCCTTCAAGACTCAGTTTAAAGGCCATTTTTAGTTGAAATCCTCCAGATGCTAATGCTTTCCTCATAAGGTCATCTTGTAACTTGTTATGATGTCGTACAGGCAGTGAGGTGGTTTATTGGATGGAATGTTGGAGTTGAATTCAAAGAGGTCTGGGTTTGAATTGTATCTCGGACACTTCATAGATGAGTGGTCCTGGACAAGTCAATTAATCCCCTTGATCCTTAATTATAAAATAGAAATAATAATATGAATTCTTATGATTAAACTCAAATGAGATCATATGTGAAATGCTTTGGTAAACCACAGAGATATAAATCCTAGACAGTATTCTTTGTTTCTTTGTTTTGCACACACACACACACACACACACACTATGTCTATAGTCTATTTCTCTATTTATTTTTCTCTCTCCCAGCACTCTCTCTACTCTGCTTCATCCTCTGTCTTTATTCCCATCTCCTTCTATCTCTCTTTTTCTGTTTCTATTTCTCTTTCCCCTTTCCTAAAATAATGACTTCATTTCATAGGGTTCTGCTTGCAGGCACAATCGTTCCTTTGAAAATACTAGCGCCCTCAAGAGTTATGTATAGTAAGTGGCAAAGTTCGGTGGTTGAGAGGATAGTGACTTCTCCCAAAAATCTTCTCTCTTCTCACATTTTGGGTAACATTTTGCAGGGATGAACTAGACTATAAGTTCCTTAATATTAGGGACTGTTTTCATTTTTGTCTCTATATTCTTTATACCTAATATGGTACTGAGTACATAGTCGGTGCTTCATAAATGCTTGCTAATGAATGATTTTTAAGATTATTGGAAAATATTTGATTTTCATGATGTTTTCCATTTTTCACATAGGTCCAGGTGCACATAGTTTAGGACTCTCTTTTACTAAATCAAGTTCTTTATGTCTATATTTATTTTTCCTCTGGTCATGTTATCTATTTAGCCCCTAAAATTATTTATTTTCGAATACAATTGAATAAGGGACTTAAAGGTAGATATGATGACATTGTTATCTTTGTGAAATACCTAGATATTCTATGTGAGGTGAACTGGATTGAATCAAATAATGGGTCTCGATTTATATAGAACTTATTTGCTAGTTATTTAGTTAATACTTTTCTTTTGTCTCTGATTTTCATGGCCCATATTTCCCCTTCCTCCTTTCTTCCCCCCTTCTCTCTTTCTTTCTTTCTTTCTTTCTTTCTTTCTTTCTTTCTTTCTTTCTTTCTTTCTTTCTTTCTTTCTTTCTTTCTTTCTTTCTTTCTTTCTTTCTTTCTTTCTTTCTTTCTTTCTTTCTTTCTTTCTTTCTTTCTTTCTTTCTTTCTTTCTTTCTTTCTTTCTTTCTTTCTTTCTTTCTTTCTTTCTTTCTTTCTTTCTTTCTTTCTTTCTTTCTTTCTTTCTTTTCTTTCTTTTCTTTCTTTCTTTCTTTCTTTCTTTCTTTCTTTCTTTCTTTCTTTCTTTCTTTCTTTCTTTCTTTCTTTCTTTCTTTCTTTCTTTCTTTCTTTCTTTCTTTCTTTCTTTCTTTCTTTCTTTCTCTCTCTCTCTCTCTCTCTCTCTCTCTTTCTTTCTTTCTTTCTTTCTTTCTTTCTTTCTTTCTTTCTTTCTTTCTGTATCTCTATTTCTGTCTGTGTCTTCTGCTTTGCCTCTCTTTCTTTCATCTTTCCTCCTCTGATCTTTCTCTTTCCTCTCTTTTTTCTAATCTCTCATCTATTTCTCTATTTTTTCTCTCTCTCTCAGCACTCTCTCTACTCTGCTTTGTCTTCTGTCTTTCTCCCCATCTCCTTCTATCTCTCTTTTTCTGTTTCTGTTTCTTTCCCCTTTCCTAAAATGATGATTTCATTTCATAGGGTTCAGCTTGCAGTCATAATCGTTCCTGCCCACTACTTTGAAAATACTAGTGCCCCCAAGAGTTATGTACAGTAAGTAGCAAAGTTCAGTGGTTGAGAAGATAGTGACTTCTCCCCCAAAATCCTCTCTCTTCTCACATTTTTGGTAATATTTTGCAGGGATGAAGACAGCTCCCAACCAACGTCATCAATCCAATAAGCTCTGTATAAGATTTGATTAGATTGGGCCAGATTGCACTACATATGTCAAAAAAGATAAACAAATTTTGGCTTGGATAGCAAGTTCAGACTCGCTCCCTTTCTCAGTGGGACACACCATAAGATGTGAATCATACTGTATCAAACACATATAAACATGGTTTTGAGTCTATCTATCCCTCAAAGCCTTGCCTGTGGGATTAGGTGGTAGCCAAATCTAACAGACCATGAAATCTAACCCTATGATGAGGAGTCATCAGTGTGTTATTGTTTATAGAAGACATCCAGAACTTTTCATATGTTTTCCAACAATTGGACTCCTCTTTTATGCTTTATTAGCATATTGCTTCTTTTGGAATGCTCTCAGAAAAGTCATTCCCAAATGGACTTTGACTAGACAGTTCTGAAGCCCATGGCACCTTCAGAAAGAAGTAAACAGCCTCTTATCAAATAAGTCATGGCGTGACATTGCACCATAGGACATGTTTGACACTTATATGAAAGAAGCTACTGTAACATGCTGAAGTACTGAGCTTAGCAACAGAGACCACCTCCCTTCTGATGCAAAATAAAAGTCGGATAGGAAGACAGATTCTCAGCATTTCTTCATCTTGCCTACATTGGCTAGCCAATCATTGATTTGCTCTGTGACCAAGAACAAGTCACTCCTCAGGGCTTCAATTTCCTCATATATAATTTATTGATTGACTAAAATATATATATTTCATCGGCTAAATTGAAACTTAAGATTTATATTTTGATGTGGAAGGGAGTTTACAGGTCATTGAGTCTAGCTTTACTTTACATTTACTGAAACTGAATAACACAATGGCTAAATGACTTGCCCAAAATCAAGTAGGGAGGCTTGGTATCTTAGATCTTCCTGAAGCCAAGAGCAGTGCTCTTTCCACTACCCTATACTCCTGTTTCTTTCCCCTACACTGTGCTGCAGATTCTTGTCCTTTGGAAAAATGGTGATCATGACTCTAGATCTAGAAGGATTTTAGAGATCATCTAGTCTATACCCTTCTCCCCTTCCCTTCCATGTCCACATGAGTAAACCAAAAGAACTGGGAAGATTAGGTCACTAAGAGATTAATTGTGGGAATGGAGTGAACCACATTGGCTCTAATTTGTGACTTGATTCTCAAGATAACAGCTTCTATTCAATTATAGGGTTAACCTAAACTCTGTCTTGGGAGAAAAATTTATTCAGTTGTGGGAATTGGGAGGAAAAACTTATTGTATTGTTTGAACTGTGGCCTCTTCCTATTCCTGCTGATGAGGGACTCTTAATCAAGATCCTTGGTTATCCTGACCAGAAACCAGATCACATCCAAAGACCTATAGGGGGTTTTCTCACAATTGTAAATCACAAGCAATCTGAAAATTGCCTAGTATTGATCAAGCAATTATGGTTTCCATGTTTTCTTGATTGTTTACAGATATTTGGGGAGGGGGAAACCACCTTTTTTAATTCAGGGAACTACTTCTTTTCATTCTCTCCCTCCCACCTTGGAAAGTCCCAATCTTTCATCAAATTAGAAATCAAATTACCTCATATTGTGTTATTTTCTTTTAATTAATTAACCTTGTCTAATTAATCATTTTTAATGGATAAATGTCTTTCTTCTGTATTTAGGATTCAGGTCTAAACTGAGGAGGTCTGGTCCTGGTTTTATAGGTAAGTGGTCTAAATTGAATCAATATGCCCAAAAGATTGAACCTTTTTTCTTTAGTGTTACACCTTTCATCCTCCATAAAATGGAGGCCCAAAGAACTTGAAGGTTTTAAGTTTACACAGTAAGTATGCACCAGCATTTGAACCCAAATCTTCTGATTGCAGGACCAGTTCTCTTTCCATTGTACTCCATTGTCTCTCCTTGACTCAAGTAGAGTCATGAAATGGCAATCACATCAGTGATTTTGGAAATAAGAGATCTGAAACCAGCAATAAGAGTACTAACAAGAATAGACAATTATATAATACTTTAACATTTACAAAGCACTTTATATAAGAGTGTGGAACAAACACTAGATGCCATTGTTACTGATTTTAAAATGTGGAAAGTGAGGCTCAGTATCTAAAATTATGTAGTTAGTAAATGTCAGAGGCAACCCACATTTTCCTATAACACATCCAAAGAACACTTTGGGTAGTATGGATGAAATCCTCTTCAATAGAGAACTCTTTTTGAAAGTCAGTCTTTACAGTTTGATTTTTTTTTCCCCTTTAAGAGGAATAGGGTCTTGAATTTAAAGAGCTTTTAAAGAAATGATTCAACATTTCTCCAAGACTTAATCCCTATAACGAAAAATGCAAAGAGATGTTGGATTTTTATATACTCTTTGATTTAACTGAAAATTATGTGGATTTCCAACCTTCATTTCTAGGCTTAGCAGCTCATGAAATAGTTAGCCTTAAAAATCCCATTAATTCCTGGCTTTTTCCTCATTAAAAATCTGTCATGATTTTTAGCACTTTCATGGTTTAAAAAAAAAAAAGACTTTATGCTGTCTGAAGCACTCAGTGGGCAATTGCATTAATCAGAAACCAGTTTGGGGTGAACCTTGACAACAAACACTTTTAGACACCAAATAATTCCTGTTGGTTTGATTAACTGAAATTACTACAGGGATAGAGTAATGAAAGCATTGCCCGCTACATGCTCATTTTTATTAACCTTAAGTTGCCTTGGCAGACACTAGCAGAGCTAACGGATTGGTCTGCTTATAGCATTTGTGGATTTCCCTTCACAGGAGGTCTCTCAACCATGGCCAGATGACTATTTGTCGTATATGATATAGATATTTAAGTTGCAGTTAGACTCTTCAGTCTCTGACATTTGATGTTTCTGGGATCCTCACAGTCAAGTTCAATTAGCAATATCAATCTGGAAGATTATGTTTATAAGCTTTAAATGTATGTTTAGGAAATCTTTTGAGGTACTAGAAGAGACATAGAGTTAATATAATAGCATTAGAGCCAATATTAGGGTGGAACCATTAGAGAAGTCACCTTGGTCGGTCAAATTTAAAGGGAATTTGTCCTAACACATAGAAACAAAAGACTTAGTTCTTAATCAGTAAAAATAATTAGCTAAAAGAAGAAGCTTTCAGATGCTATGTATCTTTGGTCCCTACCTAGGGTTTTGCTCTAGGTGCTTTCCCCTCAACCAGATAGCTCCACTCTGATTCCTTCCCACATGATGCCCTCCCTGATTTCCATATATCTAGTGTTAGTGTAATGTGCTGTCGTCTCCAGAAACTGCTGATCACTCTCTGGTCTAGAGGAGAGACTTCTTCCTCCAGAGAGCCACCTCAAGTCTGGTCCAGACAAGACACTCTCTCTCTCAAGTGCCGCCCTCTTTTATCCTCCCAGAGAATGGGAGTGGGATAACGCAAGGGCTTCTGGGAAAAGTTATTTCAACCAATGAACTTGCTCCTCCTAAGCATGCAAGCTCCTCCCCAGGAGTTCACAGGGATCAAACTCCCAGTAAAGACCAGAACTAGAGAATTGTTAAGTACCGATTTAGCACTTAGTAAGAACCTAATATCTCATTATCTCATTAGTACTTAGTAAGAACCTAACATGTTAGGTTTCAGGTGTCTTGGAATCTATACATTTAAAATAAAAGTTACTGTATTGGTCTCTTCTCTGCCCCCAAATTGAGCTTTTTTAATATCAGAAGTCTCCTGCTGAGTATCTCACCTCTTTCAACTGGGAAATAGAATCAGGTTTTGAAGAAATCTTGGCTTTAATTTTGTTTAGATTCTCTCCTAATACATAACTTTTTACTTCAAAGCATCCATTCCTGGCAGATAGCTCTCGAGTCTTGACTTCAGTTTGGTGAAAATATATGCCATATTTTGCTAGGAAATTAAACATGAATTATTGCATTGCACTCGTGGCTTGCAATGCATTGTATTACATTGCAAGGTATTTTTCAAGTTCCAAATGTTCAATAATAACTGGAGTAATACAAGTCATCTACCACCAAAAATTGCTGCTACCCTCTACTTTCTCATTGGAAGCTTTCATGTGTAGAGGATGATACTAATTATTGGAATATCAACAGCTATCAAATTAAAATTTACTTCAATTTTTTTATCCTCTGAGGTCCTCTACTACAAGTTAATCCCTAAACTTCTGTCAGATTTTGAAAAGTGGGACCCATTTTTCCTTAAGAACCTTTTTTAAAAATCAGCAATGTCATTTTGACAATTTCAGGAGCGATGTTTCTTACTACCTGAGCAAATGATGAGGCACATGGGTGCTATTTCCTTTTTTCTGGATCTCCAAATCATGGCAAGATATACCATTGGATATAGAAGTGATCCTAAAGTGCCTCTTCTAAAAATGGTGATGACTAGAAAATAGCTCAAGTTTTCTAAAACAAGTCATGTTCAAAAATATCATTACTAGGTGACTTGATTGATATTTCAATATTTTATTACCTGGAGGAATCTTACTCCTTATCTGTATAGATGAATCCTTAAACATTCTTAAAATATATACTTCCTCGGTCACCAACAGAGTGAGATAAGGCTGAGTGCTTGATCGCATGCTTTTTAGTATGATAACAAGTACCTTCAATGAAGGTGAACATGGTACCAAGGTCAGCTACCACACGATGGTAAATTCTTCAACTTGAAAAAGCTACAAGACAAAAGTCAAAGAAGTATTGGTAAATGATTTTTTTTTTTGCAGATGATTGTATACCTAATACATCTTCTGAAGCTGAGCTACAACAAAATATGGATTGATTCTCTGCTGCTTAGGATAATTTTGGTCTAAAAATTAACCCCAAGAAAACACAGGTACTCCATTGGCCAGCACCACATTATCCATATGTAGAAACATTGGTTATAGTAAATTGTAGAGGGCTGCAATTGGTGGGGAAACTCTGGGTAAGGTATAAGACCCTTCAGCCCAGAGTACCCGCACTATCTGCGGCCCTCTACATCTTATCTATACCTGTTTCTACTGAAACAAAAGAAAGCGGGAGATGTAGAGGACTGCAGATAGTGGGGGAACTCTGGGTGAGGTATAAGACCCTTCAGCCTAGAGGAAACCTGTGACAATATCTGGTTTGGCTCCCCACCTCCCTGTGGTGTTCTTACCTTTCCTGAGAAATCAAGAAGGAGGTGACCACCTGTGTTCTACTTGAAGCAAGGGATACTTACAGGGTGCTTAAATTAGCATCTACTCAGTGTGATTGATGAGATAATGGTTCTCTGAGTTGGCACATGCTTAGTGTGCTGCAATGATGTAATCATACGGAGGTATTGAAGGGCTGAGAGGACTGGAAATGAGACACTTCATCTTTGACACTCCTGATGGCTCTCCTGCCTATTTTGCTCCTCCACTAAGACCAAGACTGGTCTCGAGATCCTCCAGAGAGCTAGTCTGGACGCTACAATTTATAATCCTATTTTTCTTCATGATAAAATAAAGGCTTTTCCCATTCAATATTTATTCTGCCTCTCAGTAGGAAGGACAGAGACCAACAACTGCCTCTTAGTCTCCTTGTATCATCATCATTCACTCACATGAAGAGATGCATTCTACAGGTCTGCTTTAGACCCCCAGCAGCCACTGAGGTGACTCCCATATCACAAAGTAAATGGACAATTTTTTTTTTTTGGAGGCTGGGGTTAAGTGACTTGCCCAGGGTCACACAGCTAGGAAGTGTTAAATGTCTGAGACTAGATTTGAATTCCAGTCCTCCAGAATTCAAGGCTGGTGCTCTATCCATTGCACCACCTAGCTGCCCCTAAATGGACAAATTTTGAATGCTGTGGATAAGTTCCCTTACCTTGGCAGTATTCTTTCCAGAGACATAAACATTTATACACATACATTGGAAGAGCTAACTCATTGTTGGGGAGGGTCTGAAGGAAAGTGTGGGAGAGGAGTATTAGAAGGGTATTAGAATGACTCCTAATCTGAAGGTCTATCAAGACACAGTGCTGACCTCATTGTTATATGCTTGTGAAACCTGGACATTCTCCTAGCACCATGGGAAGTATCAGGATTGCTTCCATTTGGATTGTTTTAGGAACATTCTGAAGATTGCCTCCCAGAATAATATGCCAGACGCTGAGGTCCTTTTGGAACCAAACTGCCAAACATTCAAACTCTACCGCAGAGTGCGGCTCTGCTGGGCTGGCCACATTGTTCAAATGCCAACTGTATTTTTTTGCCAAAGACTATTTTATGGAGAACTCACACAGTGCAAGCAGTAACATGGAAGTCAGAAACACTGATATCATTTCATTTTCAAGGTCTCTCTTAAGAACTTTAGAATTGATTGTATATCATAGGAGATACTGGCACAGGACCACCCAGCATGCCTTGCCCTCACCAGCAAAGGTGTTTTGCTCCATGAGCAAAGCAAGATGGAAGTCGTTCAGAAAAAACATCAAATGAGCAAAATTAGAAAATCCACCCCAAATGTTTATGTGGACTATTTAGGTTCACTCTGTGGCAGAGAATATTGATGTCATCTAAGTGAGATCAGCCATAGTGGGATAGCCTGCAGCTTGACTCTAATATTGGGATATCATCTTCAAGAGCAAAGGCTAACAAACAAGCTTAGATTATATCCAATCATCCATATACCTTCTCATCTTGCACAACTATTGTTTAAATCTTCCTATAAACCTGACACAAGAGAATCACCTAATGAATGATGATCTCTTACCTTTGAAGCTTCATAAGTACCAAAGGAATGTAGAGATTAGGCATACTTTCCCCCAATACTCTTTCAAGGTCATGGTCTATCCTGCTCTTGGACTTATGTCTCTTTGCTAGTGAACATGTTGCTCAGTTCGTGATTGGAAATGTGATATGGCCTGTTCTCTCCTACCATGAATCCCTTGAACCTCAACTTTGATTCTTCAGATATCGTGCTATTATTTTAGGTCTCACAATGAAGGTACAGCATAGTGTCAAAAATGACTTATGAATGGGAAATAACATAATAGACATTAATGAAGAACATTGTAGAGAGAGTAGGAGCTTAACTATTGTCTCAAAAAAAAAAGGTAGGTTTGTTTCTAAAAAAGGTCAGGGTCTTTTAAAAATCATTGCCCAATTGCCCAAAGACAATCCAAGCTGCTATTCTCATCCTGTTTATTTCTGGGCCAAGTTCTATTGTAGTATTCAGGATTTATGAGCTAATGGAACAGCTATCCACCTTCCTTATCATAGTCAGTACATAAGGCCTTCTTGATTTATCTGCTTCATGGTATAGACAGTTTTCATGGGATAGACATTACTATTGATCAAAGAACCAATATCTAAGATCTTGTCAAATTCAATTAGATGGAACAGTAGATAAAGCACTGAACCTAGAATCACTCCGCCACTAAGTGCAGGAACCTGGATAAATAACCCTATCTCTGCTTGCCTCAATTCCTTTAATTGTCAAATGACAATTAACTATAGCACTTTGCAGACTAAGATTGTTTTGGGGATCAAATAATATCATACTTGTAATCTGATTAGCACAGTGGCACATAATTGTTGCTTTGTAAATCTTATCAAATTTTAAAGAATATCAATTTTAAAGAATATCAAAATTTAAAGAATACTTAAAAGAACATATATCTAATGGGATGAAATTCAAGAAGGATCATTATAAAGACTTACAGTAATTCCAGTAAAAAAAATCTCATAAAACCCCAAACCCAAGAAATTCTAGTATCCTATAGGTTTAAAATGAGTAAGAAGTGGTAAGCTTTGTTTTCCTTTGTTTTTGAAGAGAACAAAAATTACATTGCTATTCTAGAATCAATTTATAGTGTGTCCAGCTGTCATTGATAAGCCCAATATTTGCTTGGAATGCTTTGCCACAGATTGGGCACAAATAGTCCATGTGAACATTTGGGGTGGACTCTCTAACTTTGCTCATATGGCATTTCTCTGGGTTCTTGAATGAGGTGCCAGTGAAATATAAAGTAGAGCAGGTCCTGCCATTCTGGAAAGGCTTTAAGTATAGAGATAATCATTCTCAGAAAGCTGGTCACAAAACTGAGTTTATCTTAGCTTTACTCAATGTATAAAAAAGGCAAAAATATAATTTGACTTGGTCTCTTTTGGTTGCTGCAGTGATATTGGCACAAATGTAGAAAAGGAACAGAAATTTCTGAAAATCATCCAGTACTTAGATTATCTCCCCATGTAAATTCCCCCCTTGGAGTTCTTTATGTAGGATCTTCATTCATTACCGATGAGATAATGTCAGGTTGTAGAAATAGATCTCGATCTGACCTGACATTCTCAAAATAAAGGAAAGGAGGGTTTATAAAGAAAGTGTCAGTGAATTTGAGAACAGCTTATCAATTCTCTTAGGAGAGAAGAATAAAGGAGTTGGCTAAGTCGGTTTCATCCAAAACCCTAGGATAATAGGAGATTTGTGAATGCTTGGCTATTTTGCCTTGCATACATAATCATACAGGCCACCATGGAACTAATTGCAACTTACATAGCAACAGGTGGTCCAGAGAATAAACAAGTTGAATCTGTGAAAAGCTTGATAAGGTTCTTTTTTATTATAGCTTTTTATTTACAATATATATATATGGGTAATTTTTCAGCATTGACAATTGCAAATCATTTTGGTCCAACTTTTCCCCTCCTTCCCCTCACCCCTTCCCCCAGATGGCAGGTTGACCAATACAATACGATGTTATTTATTTAATATTATTTAAATATGTTAAAGTATAAATTAAATACAATATATGTATACTTCTCCAAACAATTGTTTTGCTGTACAAAAAGAATTGGACTTTGAAATAATGTACACAATAGCCTGTGAAGGAAATCAAAAATTCAGGTGGACACAAATAGAGGGATTGGGAATTTTATGTAATGGTTCATAGACATTTCCCAAGAGTTCTTTCACTGGGTGTAGCTGGTTCAGTTCATGACTGCTCTATTGGAACTGATTTGGTTCATCTCATTGTTGAAGAGGGCCTCATCCATCAGAATTGATCATCAAATAGTATTGTTGTTGAAGTATACAACGATTTCCTGGTCCTGCCTATTTCACTCAGCATCAGTTTATGTCAATCTCTCCAGGCCTTTCTGAAATCATCCTGTTGGTCATTTCTTACAGAACAATAATATTCCATAATATTCGTATGCTACAATTTATTCAGCCATTCTCCACTTGATGGGCATCCACTCGGTTTCCAGTTTCTGGCCACTACAAAAAGGGCTGCCACAAACATTCTTGCACATACAGGTGATCCTTTTCCCTTCTTTAAGATCTCTTTGGGATATAAGCCCAGTAGTAATACTACTGGGTCAAAGGGTATGCACTGTTTGATAGCTTTTTGAGCATAGTTTCAAATCATTCTCCAAAATGGTTAGATGTATTCACAATTCCACCAACAATGTTTGATAAGGTTCTTTAAACTACCCCATGATATATTTTGATATTCTATGATTTGAATTCAAAAGTGAGCATGGAGAGAATGAATAGGGGAACCAATGTTGAACAATATACTTGAAGATCAAAAAATGAAAAGGACAAAGATCTAGAGTGTCCTGTACATCGTGTATACTTTCTTCAAGAAGAATGTTGAAGCATTATGGATGTTGATAGGTAACACCAAACAACGTTATAAAAATAAAATGGAGATTTTTTGATAGGCAGGATATCCATGTATAAAAATGTGGGAATGATTTGGAAATCGCCTACCTGGATATAGTTGTATCATTAAGTGGTTAAAATGAAAAACTAAGGAAGTATCAAATGAGAAGAAACAATACAATGAAAAAATATTGCATGCAATTTGACTAAATTGAAGCCATTCTGTTTAAATATTCTGTTAACTGTAAAAATGGTGAAAGTTCATTCTTCCATTTTTATTATAGCCATTTCTTGGGGAAGGTTAACCATTACACGATATTCAACACAATGAAGGTACAGCATAGTGTCAAAAATGACTTGTGAATGGGAAATATCATAATAGATATTAGTGAGGAACATTGTTGAGAGAGTAGGAGCTATGAAATAACTTTGCTTAACATAAATAAGCTTATCTAGCACAAGTACATGATCTTTTCAAGTGAAGAATTCTGGAAAACAAAAATCTAGAAAACAAAACAAAAAAAATGAAAATCAAAAACCAAACTACAGTTAAAAGTCATTTAGGCAGGACCATAAGAAAGATAAGAGATAGTAATTAGAAAAGTCTATTTGCAAATGACTGTAAGGTAGGCAGGGAAAAAAAAAAACCTGAAGAAAGTATGACATGAGAACTAAGGCAGATCATCTTGAGGGCATTGATAGATGCAATCAGAAGGACAATGATAACAGAACAATAACAATAAAAACAACAATAACATCAATAAAATGGAAGATATTTGCTGGTAATTTTAAAGCAAAATATTTTTATTGCTGGCAATATTATAATCATTACCTTTGGGTTCCATCATCAATAAGCTGATGTACCATGAAGAAAAATTAATTTATTAGGGACTATTAGTCAAACGTTGCTAAATGTGGGGGACGCAGATACAAAATCAAATATAGTCCCTGCCCTCAAGAAATTAACATTCTAATGCAGCCTACGCATAAGTGAGAGAGCTGTGGTCATGGAGAAGTATTTTTATAAAAGTTAAAAGGAGAAGTAGAATTAAAGAGTATTGGCTAATATATCCTATTTAGGAATTTTGGCAGAAATGGTTGATCATGGTTCATGGTTCTAGAAGTGAAAGGAGCAGGGAAGAATGAAAAAAAAAATTAGAAGACAGTCCTTCTTCAGCAAGCAAGAGATAGTCCAAAACCAATCTATTGTCCATTGGTTCATGTGTTAGGGAATCCAATGATCCCCACAAGTTTTTGAAGTCCCGGATCAGTCTTTTTATATGTTAGGGAATCCAATGATCCCAACAGACAGTGGAATAATAGTTGTGAGGAGATTGAAGAAACTGTTCAGATTTGTGGAAAAGAATCTTCACGGTTGGGTCATTGGGTAGATGATATATTTACGGAAGAAATACATGCTGAAGGCAAAGCAGTTGAAAAGTATTTTATGAATTGTTTAGTTGTTTCAATCATGTACAGTTCTTTGTCACCTTATGGATTTTCTTGGCAAAGATAGTGGAGTATTTTGCCATTTCCAGCTCATTTTTTACAGGTGAGAAACTGAGGTAAACTGGGTTAAGTGATTTGGTTAGCATCACACAATTAGTAGTGAGTATCTGAGGACAAATTTGAACTCTCCAAAATGAGTCTTCCTCTCTTAAGACTCAACAATATCCACTGTGCCACCTAGTTGCTGCAAACAGGATTAGGCTATGAATTTTAAAGAATCTCAAAGGAGAAATGCGCAAAAAAAAATTGGCAAGATCACAAATAGTACTTGGCGCAGGCAGACAGATAATCAATTCTGTATTGGACATATTGAGTTAAAGATTTCAATTGACTATCCAATTCATTATATTCAGTTGGTGTTGTAAGACTGGAAGTCAGTTGAGATGTTAGTGCTACATAAATTAATCTGAAAATTATTTGAATAAAGCCTCCATATCACTGGATCAGCAAGTAGACAGTGGCCAAAGCAATAAAGGAGAGAGGTGTCAAACTCATAGCCAATGTGACTCTGAAGTGAAGCTAAAGCAGATTAAAATGAAGTTGGGTAAAGGTTTAACCAAATAAAAATACATTTGTTGTTTTCATTTAATCGTGTCTACCTCTTTGTAATCCCACTTGCAGTTTTCCTTCTCCAGTTCATTTTACAGATGAGCAAATGGAGACAAACAGGGTTAAATGACTTGCACAGGGTTGCACAAGTAGAAAGTATCTGAAGTCAGGATTTCAGGCTCCAATTTACTGCAGCACCTATTTCTTTAACATAGATAATATGGCTTTGTGGTTTTCTATGTTAATATACACAACACAGATCTCTTTCTGTTTAATTTTTTTTATTTTATTTTATTTTATTTATAATTTTTTGACATTATATATGCATGAGTAATTTTTTATGACATTATTCCTTGTAATCATTTTTCCAAATTATCCCCTCCCTCCCTCTACTCCCTCCCCTTGATGACAGGCAATCCCATACATTTTACATGTGTTGCAATATAACCTAGATACAATATATGTGTGTAAATCCCATTTTCTTGTTGCACATTAAGTATTGGATTCCGAAGGTATAAGTAACCTGGGTAGATAGACAGTAGTGCTAACAATTTACATTCGCTTCCCAGTGTTCCTTCTCTGGGTGTAGTTGTTTCTCTTTCTGTTTAATTTGATACCACTAGTAGGGCACCTGGGAAGTTTAAGGAAGAGGAGCAGAATTAAGAAAACTGATTTATACAAGAATGTCACAAATAAGTTTTTTTGAAAGATTTAAAAATGCTTCTCAGTTCAACATAGTTAAGCATAACTCTAGAGGATTGATGGGTAAGAATACTGTCCAGAGAGGTAAGGAACTGAGATGTA